>NC_064645.1:406099927-406402958 GCF_023864345.2 Schistocerca serialis cubense
GAGGTACGTACGGTGGCTTACGGAGTATAGACGTAGATGAAACAAATGTGGCGAGAAGTGTACTTCATATCTCCTTTCAGCCATCCTCGTTGTCTCTTTTCCGTCTATTCAATTTAGATCCTAGTTAACAGGAAGTTCAAAAATTGTTCAAATGGCTCTGAGCACTATGGGACTCAACTTCTGAGGTCATAAGTCCCCTAGAACTTAGAACTACTTAAACCTAACTAACCTAAGGACATCACACACATCCATGCCCGAAGTAGGATTCGAACCTGCGACCGTAGCAGTCACGCGGTTCCAGACTGAAGCGCCTAGAACCGCACGGCCACTAGCGGCCGGCTAACAGGAAGTAATGGTAACTTTAAGAGATGTTCAGTTTGTTGCTCCATAGCGATCTGTGACGCAGAAACGTTGGCGCACTACTGTCGCACGCCACCTAATTAATGGTGCCTGCTTGCAACTGACTGGTCGAATACAGAACTACTGTTTATGGTTGCTTGTACGAGGGTGAGTCAAATGAAAACCCTAAATCTGTCATAACAAATCAAAATTTCGCGCCGTTATCCTGTAAGTTGGTAAGCGTGCTACAAACAGCGTGCAGAATGGCCTGTAGGTGGCAGCATAGAGGTACACATACCGTCGCAGTATCAGTATAAAGATGGCCGCCCCACTTGCGATCTGCACCAGGGAAGAACAGCGTTCTGTTATTCGGTTTTTGCGTAATGAAGGTGTGAAACCTATTGAAATTCATCGACGAATGAAGGTTCAGTACGGTGATGCATGTTTATCACAGCGGCAAGTCCCCGAATGGAGTAGGAAGTTCGCAAATGGTGTGACCTCAGTGGAAGATACTCCTCGTCCAGGTCAGGCACAACGAGTTCTGACTCCACAGAACATTGCAGCAGTTGAAGCCATAGTGAAGGAAAAGCACCGAGAGACACTGAACGACAATGGAACATATTTACAGATTAGTCATGGGTCAGTACACCACATTGTGCATGATGTGCTCCAGTTTCACAAAGTGTCTGCAAGATGGGTGCCACGGCAGCTGACTCCTGAAATGAGAGAACGACGTGTTGATGCTTGTGAAGAACTTCTTCGGCGCTTTGAACTAGAAGGTGATGGCTTCCTTGTAAGAATCGTTACTGGGGACGAAACCTGGGTTCACGTCCACCAACCGGAAACGAAGAGAGCGAGCAAGGAATGGCGCCATTCCTCATCACCAAAACCAAAGAAGTTTCGAACAGAACCATCAGCAGGGAAGGTTATGCTGACTCTTTTGGGACGAAATAGGCGTCATTTCGGAGCATTACATGTCTAGAGGTACCACTGTCACCAGTGCATCATACACAGATCTCCTAAAAAATCATCTGCGGCCTGCAATCAAATCAAAGCGACGTGGATTGCAGTCAGCAGGTGTCCTTTTGCAACATGACAATGCAAGGCCCAACAGTTGCAACAATCACAGACCTGCATTTTGAGTGTCTTCCTCATCCACCATACTCACCAGACCTTGCCGCATGTGATTTCCGTATGTTTGGACCACTCAAAGACGCAATGGGAGGAAAGAAGTTCCGTTCTGATGAAGAGGTGCGGTGCATGAGTGGTTGCGCGAACTACCAAAAGAATTTTTTTCTAAAGGAATTTATGCACTTTGTAAGCGCTGGAGGACTTGCATTGAGCGTGGGGGAGATTATGTTGAAAAGTGAAACAACTCTGTACCACTTATGCACAATAAATAATATTTAAAAAAAAAATCAAGGTTTTCATTTGACTCACCCTCGTACAAACTGCCACAGTAGTTATTGCACTGACGTCGCCTGTATGCGAGGAATAAAATAAACCTCGGAACCATTTGGACGGACGAATATGTCTTCATGCGACCTGTGTAGGGGCATGCGTGATTTTGCCTCCAGCATGACCTCTATGTGAGAAGGTAGTCTTACTGCAGAAAAGCTGGCACTTGCATTCGAATGAACACCTCCTCTTCAAAGATTTTAAGGGAACATTCAGTACACGGAAATAAAGCCTACTAAGCACATTACGAGCATTTCGGTTTCTCGGCAAGTTAATTCTGGTAGTGAAGGAAACGCTAGCGCTTTGAGATCGGTACTGGCCTCAGAGAGGGAGGTCACTGTCTCCGGTAGCCTTCAGTCAAGTGTACACCAAGGTCGTTGATAAATTCCGAAGACACCAACCAAGAGTAACATTATTCCACTGGGCTATGCGATCATGCAGTTTGCGTTTTGTGGGGGTTACCCTAGACGGTAACAAGTAAGAAATTATTGTCAGCTCACTAATCCATCTTCCGCAGCCTCGTTAATAAGAAAACTTGGAAAGCTTGATCGACCCCGTTCTACATGGTGCATGTTTCGATGACATTCTTTCAACGTAATTAATAGGCCGACTTAAATTTTTCATACAGATGTACTGTACTTTCGTCGGAAATAAAGTCCTTGTCCTTGACATTTGACGGGATGCCCTGCAGCAAGTCCATTTATCACGATAATGGGTCCTGGCGGGCTAAACTTGTTTTCCTGATTGACGTGCATGGCTAATTCGCGTGACTGCTGGCACCGGAATCACTTAGCTCAGCCCATTACAAACCAGCCGACGACAGGTTAAGGGTGGCGTGCACTGCCAGGCAAATATTTCTGACTATTTACGCTCAGAGCTTCGAAATACAGGTTACCGGTAATTTTGGCTGCAGTATTATACGCAAACTGCCCATAGGTGCATTCTAAGAACCTTGGAAGTAGTGCCCACGTTCTATGACGCAACGAGCCGTATCTGGTATGCCGAACACAAACAGTCCTTGCAGGGGAGCACCGGAAGAAGGCAGTACACCAAAGGGTCTCATGTTCGCTTGTTTCTCATTGCTCCTTCAGGTTAGCTCGCACCTTAACGAGTGTAGTGGCCCAGACGTTACTCGAATTACTGGATTTATGTTTGACATGGCCATAAGTCAAATCACACACTAAACATTTGTGACTTCCGTAAAACGGTTTAGCTGAATGCCTTCATGATTCTTTCGAAAATAGCGCGGCCAGTCGTTACACTACTTTCGTTCAATCCGAGGTGGTGGCCTCTGCCTACTGACCTCGAAAACCACAAGAACGTATAATACTCCTTCCCCTGTGCCCAACGGCTCTGTAACACAATAAATGATGCAAAATAATTTCGTCTTTGGATGTCTTGTTTGCACGGCCGTAGAGATTTTAGATGTGACAAAACCTACCCTGGTTGAAAGAAATTAACACCGTATAGCTTTAGAACATATTCTCAGCATTTGTTATCAGCTTACCACTTAATTTATTTGTTTATGTAGATTCTTTTGTTCAATAATACGAGGGACGACACAAGTGACTTCTTTGAACTACCATCACTAGAAAATATACTTGTAAACCGAAACGTAGGTTGTGTAAAATTACAATTTTTTTGAAGCATAGCTTTTCTTTCTTTTTACGATACCTAAGTGTTCCGTCAATTTTCAGATATTAACATCTTCTTCGTCGTAAGTGTAATCAGTTCTGTATACCTAGTTATTTTATCGGCATTAGGTTTTTTTTTGTCTAGTACTCTTAATATTATATTGTATAATTTGACATACGAGTGCCATCTGTGGTTAAGTGATATAACAACAAAATGTAGCACAATAGTCAACGGATCTATTTGTTTCGGTGCAACAACATTAACCAGTAACGCATCTTGTGTTGTTTCATGATCATTAAATTCGCCCTTAAGACGCTGGACTCGCACTCTAGAGAACGACGGTTAAGATCTCTGTGCAGCCATCCAATTTAGGTTTTTCGCCTCTTCCCCAAATCTCTTACTGCAAATTCCGTAATGTTTCTCTCTAAAAGGCACGACAAAATTCCATCCCTATCCTTCGTCAGCCCGAGCTTGTGTTCCGTCTGTAATCTCCCCGACGGGACCAAAGCCCCAATCTTCCTTCCTTTCTGAGAGGTTCGCATCCTCTCTCGGGCAGGGTAACTGCAATGCATGAAACGTATAGTAGAGTCATTTGAGCAAGCGCTGAAGCTAAAAAACAATATAAAAATGCAGCACGTTGTTGTTTGCCTGAAACAACCAAGTACAGATATTGTACACTGGAGTCCAAAACTTAAGGACGAAAGTAATTTCCAAATGATGTGTCACTGCCAAGTAATATATTTCGGTGAAACCTGAACCATACATACAAAGAACTGCTACAGTTTAGTGCAATGAGACGAACGGAAATGACATTTTTATTCAAAGATAATAATTCCACTGAAGTTACAGCGAATCGTGATGGTTCAAATGGCTCTGAGCACTATGGGACTTAACTGCTGAGGTCATCAGTCCCCTAGAACTTAGAACTACTTAAACCTAACTAACCTAAGGACATCACACACATCCATGCCCGAGGCAGGATTCGAACCTGCTACCGTAGCGGTTGCGCGGTTCCAGACTGTAGCGACTAGGACTGCTCTGCCACTCCGGCCGGCAATCATGATGGTACCCTGTCCACTAGACATTACAAAAAGTGGGACATGGTTGTAAACAGGGTGTGTGATCGCCACGGACATCAATGCATGCTCTGCAACGTGCTTCCATGGTGGCCACAAGGTTGGTAAGAAGTTCTTGTGGTAGAAGCGTTCTCTTCCTCCAGCCGCGTGGTAAACAGTTGCTGGATAGTCTTCGGTGCGTGTGGACGCATCCCACACGTTCTCGGTGGGATTTAAGTCGTGAGAATGGGCAGGTCAGTCCATTCGCCGAATATCCTCTCCTTCCAAGAGTTCCTCCACTTACGTGGTTCGATGCGGTCAAGCATTGTCATCCATAAGAATGAAGTCAGGACCGAATGAACCCCTGAAAATACACACATGGCGAAGGAGTATGGTGTCACACCACTGTTGACCACTGAGTGTTATCATTTTCAAAGTTTTGAAGGTTAGTACGCTCTTGCAACTTTAAACCTCCCCACACCATAACACCTTGACCACCAAAACGACCATGTTATTGTGTGCGTTACATATTCCAATATCTCGCCGTATGGGGATACGTCTACAATCACTATTCAGACACAATCTGCCCTCATCCGAGAAAGGTACACAACTCAACTCAACGTTGGTCCAGTCCCTATGGTCTTGGTGCCATTCGAAACGGTACCGGCGATGTGCGGGTGTCAATAGAATGCAAAGAACTGGTCGTCAGACAAAGAAACAAACACCATGCAGTCGCCGTGCCACTGTGGAGCGTCAGTTTGCCTCCCTTGTAGTCCTGTTAAATGTAGTTGGAATTGCACTGGTAGTTCGGTGTGGCTCCTTTCTTGACTGTTCCACAATGTAGCGGTCACCTGCTGCTGTAGTTGACCGTGATAGACCATCCCTTGTCTTCCAGACAGTAGTGCCTGCGCATTGGAACGCTCCTCAGGCCTGCGAAACAAAACAATACCAAACTCCTTTTGCTACACTCATCACACTTCATCTTCCTTCCAGTTTCCTGATAGTTCTTCCCCGTGAAGAGCCACCTAAATATTGTCTCTGGGCCACGTTGTAACGAAGAACGCCATCACAGTGCACCATAACTGCTCACTGATTGACACACACTCTCTTTCTGAGTTCCTTCAACTACCTCTTGCTGAGGGGCCAGCCCCATTTGGCGCTATGGTCGCGCTGACCTCATGCCATGTTGTTGTGACCGTAGAAAATTTTGATTTTTATTCTTGCTTTTGTGACCATAATAAGAGTCCAGGCTCCATAGGCAAACAGCCAGCCGACATTAAGAAATAGTCCACCAGGACGTAGGGAGAAGATGAGCGGCAGAGGCTGCCAAGTATGGCTTGTTGAACAAATAACTTAGTGTTTGACTTCCTGCCAGAGGAAGCAGCATGAATGAAACTCGTACAATGGAAGACGCAAACACCAGGGCGATAATATAGCAAGAGAGAGTGTCAGTCACGTGCGGAAAAGACTCGTGTGGAACCAAATTAAGTCGTGTGCAGCTAGAAACAAGAGTGTCATGTGGAACCATAGGCATTCTTGTGCAATCCGATCACTTAGAAATGAAAGGGTCGTGTGAAACAAATTAACTCGTCTGCACCCAAGTACATGAGAAACGAAATAAAAGGCCAGGCAGCGGAATAGCTAGAAGCAGAGATTCAGATGTAGATTCAGAGCCAGTGCCGGCAGTTTGGAGATTCCGCAGCGAGACACCAGCGGGGCCGAATAGGCCCACAGCAGCCGATACAGTTGATAAAGACTTCGACTACGAGAAGACGGTGATAGACTCTGGTTGGACACTCAGGAACTGCAGGTCAAGTAGGATTTTTAGAGTTTCATTGGAATAGTGTTGAGCAGAGGCTGTCAGTCTTTGTCTCAATTACTTAGAGAGATTTCAGTGCTAACCAAGAACAAGTGATTGCTTTCTACTTGTTTCTTATATGTTCTGGCAATTAGCTTTGAAGTAGCAAGTCCGAATAAATAGACTGAATCTTACTAAGGGGTTTATGGTTCAACACCTCACATAAGTATATGTGAGACTAAACTTGATAGAAACTAACCAACCTTTTCTGCCTATTGCAATTCTGTAGCCTATTTTCAAGAAACTTATTTGCTTCAAACCAAGGAGATTCTGTCCCACAGCAATTTATAACTAATTCATTGTCGTTAACGTCCCGATTGCTCTACGCAGTTCACACTTACTTCATTCTGGTATAGTGAGGCACTGCCGGGAGGCGACAATGTGATGTCCAATTTTCTGTACGCGACTGGGAGACCTTTCGAAACATGTTCCCGCACATTCCTTAGTTTCCATCGAGTAGTTAATATGTTATGTTACTTTATGCAGAGGAGTGTACTTTCGTGAGGCCCTCTTTTCCGACAAGCCGAGTGAGACTCAGCCACGTCAAAACTGGTGGTTTATCTTTAACTGTGCGTCATTGTCCTTCTCCCCTTACTGGCCAACTACTGACCATACAAATTTCCTGAAACACCAGGCATAGAACGGGTTGGCGTTGGGCCGACGCCGCTGCATTTGTGTCAGCTAGAGACCTCAGTGATGCAGGCGGGACGTGTATACTAAAGTGCGCGTCATTTACGACGGCAGCCGAGTTTAGGTTCGTGATGCGCATCTGACGTCACGAAACACAGTCAGCCAATGAACAGAGAACGGCGTTGCCAGAGCTCGACTGCAATGCAGAGCACGGACGAGTGTCTTCAGTTTTAGAAACGTTCAGTCATAAATAAAGTAATTGAACAAAAGCAATGTCTTGATAGCAAACTTTCTTTTATAGAAAGTTTGGAAAAAGCATTCTTTATACCAATTGCTTGATATTCTATTAATTAATTAAACCAAACTAGCAATGAGCCTCCTAATTCTGGCGATAGCAAGGAGAGGTGTTTGTATCATTCTCACTAACCGCTTTTTCGCAATAAAAAACAGCGGTAATTGTTTATTTGCTACTGTACTTCGACGAAACGTGAGTAATTCATAGTCATACCAACAGTGTTTGTCGGTATTTTGCGTGATTTTTTAAAGTCCTCCGGAAGATCTATTGAATGGCGAGCTGCGTTAGCGTAATGGTTAAAGTGTATGGCTGCTTAGCGAAAGGTTATGAGTTCACACCTTGGTCGGTGCTTAATATTTTCAAGTGTCTTACTTCATGAATTTTATTTGTTTGAATGTAATTTTTTGAAATTTCTAGTGGCAACTAAAATCGACCATACGGAAAGTATACGCTATGGACTTTTACCTCTGCAAACTCTTCAAAATCTCGTGCAATGGTTTACTACATCTAATTCTGCACAATAACTGCGTTGAACATCGAAACAGAATTAAATCATTTATGGGGGGAAGGTATCAGTCAAGAAAATGTGTAAAAATCAAATTTTTGGGCCAAATAGTTTTTGTGAAATCGAATGATAAAGTGTGTGAAAGCAGTCGAAACACCATGTGTCTGCACAGGCGAGCAGTGCAGTGATGACAAAATCGCGCACAGCGCGGAATGCGGGGAGCAGGTCTCTGTAGAAGCGAAAGGGTTAATGCGGCCGCGGTGGCTTTACTTCATAAACTGCGCGTTGCCCCCTAAACGTAAGTTTGCGAACTATACTATGGCGCTGCTTCTCTTGGTGCGTTCAACTGGCAACACAGCAATCTCCCGCGTCTGGGCGGGCATGCGCGAACCGCCAAGATAAATGAATTGAACTACAAGACAACGAAACGAGCATGAAGCTGCAACACGTTCACATAAAAGAGAAAGAGAAAGGTACTCGCTTTGAACGGAGCGTCGAACGTGCCTACGCGACGCCAATGGAGCAACTCTTGGGCTATTACATCAGCCATTACACTTGCCGACGGTGCTTGTAGCTGTGGCATAATGAGAACCCGGCTCATTCATGGCGAGGTGTGGCCCAGAGCTGCGGGAGATTAATGGCCCACGCGACCCTGCGACCGCGCTGGTACACACACACACACACACACACACACACACACACACACACACAGCGGCTTTCACTCGCTGCGCCGACAGACGAGCGGAGCAACGCAGGTGCGATACGAGGAAGATGTGAGTCAAGGTGAGGCTCGCTGGGGAGGGACCGGTTGCAGCGGGTGTCTCAGAAAGGCGTCCAGCATCTGCCACCACCTCTCGTCTCGTGTGCGGCTGCAGCCGTGCTCAAGTATGGACATCGTACACATACAGCCCTCACAAATCGACTGAAAGATCCGGAGGGCCTCATGATGGTCTCTCATCTTTCGCATCCCAGATTGATGGTATCTCTTTGAAGGGCAGGCAAAACTGTAACTAACCACATACGTAGACGGTTTCAATAGGCGGTGGTCACTGTGGCTAACCACATAATATATTCTCCCTTTACCGCTCAGGGGCCAGTAGTCTCCCTGCCAACCAGCTAATTGTTGCCTAAAATGCCACTAGATGGCAGTGCAGGTCTTCTGCGCGAATTTTTGCCGCGTATTCAGAACAATAGTTGATACTTCTTCATTGTTAGCACTGTTCTTGGAAGCGGCGTGCAGTATTCCCTGTAGCTCTTCTTTATAGGACTATTTTTGGTAAGTAATTGCTTACATTTATGTGTTGAACACGTATAAGTCTATGTCTAATGTAACTTTAAATTGAAATAGAATTTTTCATGTTTTACTGACAAATTTCTGTGTGGTTAGTGCTGCTAACCACCGCCCTTCTACTCCACCCAGTATATTTTATTGGTCTCCATCGAAGATGTCTAGCCGAAAAGGAATAACTGAGCCGGCCGCGGTGGTCTAGCGGTTCTAGGCGCTCAGTCCGGAACCGCGCGACTGCTACGGTCGCAGGTTCGAATCCTGCCTCGGGCATGGACGTGTGTGATGTCCTTAGGTTAGTTAGGTTTAAGTAGTTCTAAGTTCTAGGGGACTGATGACCACAGATGTTAAGTCCCATAGTGCTCAGAGCCATTTGAACCATTTGAATAGCTGAGGACGAATGTTACCGAATTTCATTTGAAGAAATACCTTCTCGTGACAGCAGTGTTGACAGTGATGGCACTAATGGAAATGACCACACATTGACGACAAGCTGTTCAAGTTCTAGTCTTGTGTGCAGTCGTGTGGTTCTAAATTTAACCAATGGTCTTCATGGAAAGAATCATATTATTTTCAAGGACAATTATTTTACATCATATGATCTGTTCAAGGACCTAAAATCCAATGGTGTGTACGCTTGTGGAACAATAAATCCCAGAAGGAAAAACATACCAAAACTCAAGGAGGAAAAGGAACTGGTATGAGGGGAATTCGATTACAAAATAAGCAATGATGGCATAGTAATCTATAGATGGTAAGATAACAGGGCAGTCAACTTCATTTCAACATGTCATTCGCCATCAGATGTGTCCACAGTAACTCGAAAAATGAAAGATGGAACAATAACCAATATCACTTGTCCAATTGTATTGAAAGACTACTATTCTAGTATCTGGATAATTTTGATCGACTAAAGTCAGACTATGCTATTGACAGAAAAAGCGAGAAATGGTGGATGAGATTGTTTTTTCACTTTTACACTGCAGTGTGACAAACGCGTTCATTATGCACAAAGAAATCGAAGTGGAGCAGTTCTCCAATAAAGACTTCCGTCGAGAGGTGTACAAAATCTTGTTGGCTCCAAAAATAGTTTATGTGGAAGTAAATTTTGCTTCTGTATCCCAAAGTAGAATAGCAACCCGGATCAAATCACACAAACCATACGCAGACAAAAGTATTCGCCACGAACGCAGTAAACATCAACCAATTCACTCATCATCTAGAAGATGTGCAGTTTGCAGTTCAAAGAAAAATCCAGTGCGAACAGTGTGGATGTATTGAGTGTGCAAAGTACCTTTGTGTCTGAGAGCAGGCAAGAACTGTTTCAAGAGATACCACGAAAATTAAAAACTAGTTATTTCAAAGTTCAACCACCAAATATTGAATTTGTTTACTGTAATGGGGTGGTGGTTACCAGTAGTGACCACATTTAATGTTAATATTTTGTTGTTGTTTAAGTGAAGTTTTACAAACTCAATATATAAAACAAATGTGTTACAAGTAAAAGAAATTTGAAATTTGCAAATAAATTTTCTTGCCCTACTAGGGTAAATTTTAGTGGTGTTTACCTGCCCCTCAAAGAGGTGGCTCAGAGTGTGACTCAGACAGCGATACTGACATATACTGACGGGTACTGACAGATTCTGCGGCCGAGCGAGAAGGCACAAAGAACAAGTCAAACGGTGAAACTTCCTGACAGATTAAAAGTGTGTGCAGGACCGAGACTCGTTCTCGGGATCTTTGCCTTTCGCTGGCAAGTGCTCTACCAAATGACCTACCCAAGCACGACTCACAACCCGTTCTCACAGCTTCAATTATGCTAGTACCTCGTCTGCTACCATCCATCAGAAGCGGTTGTGTGTCGCTGAGGTACAGCTCACAACGTCGACGTGGCGTCCTGTTACGAAACATGGCCTATTTGGAAACAACGTGCCTCATATGCGTTGCTCATTCAAAACCTTATACCACTGGGATATTATTTGCTCACGATTGGGATTAGCCGAGCGGTCTAAGGCGCTGCAGTCATGGACTGTGCGGTTGGTCCCGGCGGAGGTTCGAGTCCTCCCGCGGGCATGGGTGTGTGTGTTTGTCCTTAGGATAATTTAGGTTAAGTAGTGTGTAAGCTTAGGGACTGATGACCTTATCAGTTAAGACCCATAAGGTTTCACACGCATTTGAACATTTTTTTGCTCACGATTAGTGTCTCATGTCAAAACACTCGGTTCAGGATCCTCTACCACGTGTACTACAATGCTTTAGGACACTCTGTAGTAGGTGGTGCTTCGCCTGTTTTCAGCCTGTGATCGCTCTGTAATTCAGCGTCTCCAGAGCTTAAGCTTCGATGGTTGGTAAACTGTTTAGGTCCTGCCTAGCACTGCAACTTTGCTACACAGTGGTTTCAGTATGCAGCGGAGTGTGTGCTGTAGAAGAGAGGGAATAGCAGATCTCAAGCTGAGAGGTGCAAGGTTCTGGGCTGAGGCCAAATCTGGCACAGTCTTCCAGGAAGTGTGAGTTGATGAACTTAGCTCTTAACCCTTTACGGTCACGTTACGAGACGATGGGGTCGTGCGTGTCGAGTGGTGTCAACACCGACTCAAAGGAAGGCCTCGGCGCTTGTTGGTGACGTCACGTCACGTAGGCACGGCGAACGCCAGGTCTGTTGCAGGTAGAAACGCCTGGGCGTGCTTATCACTATAAATCTCTTATTTTTGGACAAAATGTTTGGCATTGTTTTGGATTCTGCAGTTTTATTTAGATGAAAGGTTTTCTTACTATCGTAAAGCTACAAATGAAGACCATAGTTCTGTATTACTGAATCCTGTCGAAACAAACGTAGATCCATATGAGAAGACGCTTTGCTCCATTGCAAGCTTCGGAAATTTTACATTCAAGTAATTATATTTACTTGATCCATTTTGCTATCGAAATTACCCCAACCCCCTTACAATGAACTCGTTTCTTTTATTTATTTTCGTTTGACATCGTCACTGGAAATGTGAACTAATGTACATGTGTAAATGTCCAACTGTTGTCAGTCATCAGATTGCAGTCTTTTTCAACGAAAGGAATTCCAAACAGGAAACAAAATAGCTTCATACGTCGAAAATACTGCCGAGCTTAAATTTTTTTAAACATGCACATTAGAAAAGATAAATGTTCCCCTCTTGCAACTGAAAGGAGAAACTTTATAAGATAAAAAAAATTTATTTGATAAAACAAGTATCTCTCTTTTGCCTCTTCTTCTGTCCCGAACCCCCTCCCCCAACGTGTACAATCGCAAGGTATTTCATTAACATTCAGTGCTCCTCACAGCATAGTCAACCAAGATACCTAAGGAAGGGCTCCGATATGTTCACAGTTTCTTCAACCCAGTACAAACGTAACTTCCTCAGATTTACAAATAAGGTAAAGAAGCACGAATTCTGTTGCTGCTGGACCATGAAGTTGTTTTTGTATGTCAATCCTTAAAACAGGTGGAAATTTAAGTTCAAGAATACACTATTTGTTAAGAAGCGTAATGAATTGCACAATTAATTGATTGCAGAAATCTCTCAGAACAATGTGTGTTGGTCAACTACAGCCAATAGTTTCACATTTTTCTGTGTCAGAGAGGGAGCCACCACCATTATGAGTATGCCTGCAACAGACCTGGCGTTTGCTGTGGCCAGCTGACGTGACGTCACGAACAAGCGCCGAGGCCTTCCTTTGAATCGGTGTTGGTTCGGAGCGGCAACGTCCTCGTGGCCACGGCTGCTGGCGAAACAACGTCGCGCGCCGCACTTAACCCCGTGACTCGTTGAAGCTAGACGGCCGCCTCTCATCACTGACGTCCGCCACGAGTCGTAAACGGAGCCATTTCCCACAATCCAGCTTACTGCTCTCAGTGGCTTACAAAACACTCGTTCGACCTATACTTGAGTATTGCTCATCAGTGTCGGATCCGTACCAGGTCGGGTTGACAGAGGAGATAGAGAAGATCCAAAGAAGAGCGGCGCGTTTCGTCACAGGATTATTTGGTAAGCGTGACAGCGTTACGGAGATGTTTAGCAGGCTCAAGTGGCAGATTCTGCAAGAGAGGCGCTCTGCATCGCGGTGTAGCTTGCTGTCCAGGTTTCGAGAGGGTGCGTTTCTGGATGAGGTATCGAATATATTGCTTCCCCCTACTTATACCTCCCGAGGAGATCGCGAATGTAAAATTAGAGAGATTCGAGCGAGCACGGAGGCTTTCCGGCAGTCGTTCTTCCCGCGATCCATACGCGATTGGAACAGGAAATGGAGGTAATGACAGTGGCACGTAAAGTGCCCTCCGCCACACTCCGTTGGGTGGCTTGGGGACTATAAATGTAGATGTAGAAGTAACCGACCTGTCAGGCAGTACTCCCACTGTCCTGTAATGGCACTTTCCCTGTAGACTGTGTGGTGTCAGGAGGCTTAGGCCTGTCCCACCCCTCATTAAATCGACTAAGACTTATACGAAAAATTGTAAGAACAGTTATTATTATTATGTTCTTTAAGTTTGTTTTTGGGTTTTCAGAAATACTGTGGGAAGAAAATTTATTTATGTTGCAGATAACGTGGGGAAAAAAATGGTTCAAATGGCTCTGAGCACTATGGGACTCAACTGCTGCGGTCATCAGTCCCCTATAACTTAGAACTACTTAAACCTAACTAACCTAAGGACATCACATACACCCATGCCCGAGGCAGGATTCGAACCTGCGACCGTAGCAACAGCGCGGCTCCGGACTGGAGCGCCTAGAACCGCACGGCCACCGCGGCCGGCGATAACGTGGAAGACGTTGCCCAATGATCACCACGAAAGTTCGACGTAGCGGCAAGTGGGCAAGGAGTAAAACGAATGGTGCAATCTACCGCGAGCCATGGAAGAGTCTGGGCCGCGAGGGCGTCGAGCTTCCTAGGTCGTTATTGGACAACGTCAAAGGAAGAGATATTCTGCTTTCTCTTTGTAAACAGATCGATGGAGTCTTGAAAGGTTCATGTAAAACGTATAGGCAGGTGTCACATAAGGTGGGACCCGATGCCTGTAATACTTCTACAGTTATTAAAAAGGTGTTAAACGGTAAAACCAATAGTTCATCATTTATATAGATAAAAAGTAGTAAAGATATAGGAAAGGAAGAGTTGCGGCGTCAAAACGAAAAGTGATACATCGCTCAACAACGAAGAAGAACGTAAACCGCGGGAGTTACGTGGTGAAAACAAATCAACTGATGAAACAGTAAGTCTGTAATTAAGCATAAAGCCACGTAACACTGCAACTGCTTAAAGTGTTCTCTTGTCTCTACAAACCAACAGCGCACGACGCATGTCAAATGTATGTCCTTTGCAACAGGAGGCCGGCCGGCTAGCTCAGACCTCAATTCAGTATCCGTGGCATGGACGACCCAGATCGCTCCAGACGGTTGAATAGTTAGCAACTACGGTAAGGCAGGCCTATTAGGCGCGGTTCGCACTGAGGCAACACGACATGCGCCACCATACCTGCAATAAGTGTCGCGCGACTTCATGCTTATCAGTGCGACATTCATGTTCCTTTTGCAATGATACGATATGCGATGCGACTCGCCGTACGACAAGCAACAAGACAACACCAGTCACGTTTTCGTTTCAATTGCAATTGCAATCACGACCTCACGTGTGGAGGGCGTTATCGTGTCGTCTCAGATGTGTGGCTGGATTCGTGACTTGCTGCCAAAACGATCATAGTTCGTAATATGTGGCGTTTCCCAAGGAAGTGGTATAGGTCCTCGATTTAGGAGACACTCTTAGCAGCCCTCTTACACTGTTTGCGGATGACGCTGTCATTTACTGTCTTGTAATGTCATCTCATGATCAAAATCAATTGCAAAAAGATTTAGAAAAAATATCTGCATGGTGAGAAAAGTGGCAAATGACTCTAAAAAACGAAAAATGTGAAGTCATCCCAATGAGTATTAAAAGGAATCCGCTAAATTTTGGTTACACGATGAATCACAAAAATCTAAAGGCTATAGATTCAACTTAATACTTAGGGATTACAATTACGAATAATTTAAAATTAGAGCGAGGAGGAGGATTAGTCTTTAACGTCCCGTAGACAACGAGGTCATTAGAGACGGAACACAAGCACGGATCAGGGAAGGATAGCGGAGCAAATCGGCCGTGCCCTTTCGAAGAAACCATGCCCGCATTTGCCTTAAGCAATTTAAGGAAATCACGGAAAACCTAAATAAGGACGGCCGGACGTGGGTTTGAACCTTCACCCTCCCGAATGCGAGTCCAATGTGCTAACTAGTGTTCTACCTCTCTCGGTAAAATGAAAGCGATCAAATAGATAATATTGTGAAGAAAGCAAACCAAAGACTGCGATTTATTGTCAAAACACTCAGAAAATGCAACAGGTCTACTAATGCAACTAGGCTTGTCCTTCCTCTTCTGGAGTAATGCTGTGCGGTGTGGGAACCGCATTAGGTATGACTGACGGAGGACATTGAAAAAGTTCAAAGAAGGGCAGCTTGTTTACATCGCGAGATAGGGGAGATACTTCCACGGATATAATACACGAATTGGGGTGGTAACCATTAAAACCACCAGCTTTCTTCTCAGGGTATGAAGGGTTGGCGCCACTATAGAGGCAGAAATGATCATCATAATAAAGTAAATTAAACCTCGCAAGGAAAGATGTAAGTGTTCGCTTTTCCGAGCTGTCTTCGAGAGTGGAACGGTAGAGAAGTAGCTTAATGTGATTCGATGAATCCTCTGCCTCTATGAGTTCTAGAGTAATATGTAATTGTAAATGTAGATTGTGGTTCAACATTATTTAAAACAAAACAAAAAACGAAAAAGAAAAGGAAGGCATGGTTGAACTCTTACAATGCTATAACTATTAAACGCAGTTCGGCTACGATTCCTCGTGATCCTCTCAACACTAAAAATTCCACGAATTCTGCTGAATGAGTCCAAACAGTTTCCAGTTTTCGGAGCAACTGGTACCAGAGATTCGGACAAAGCAGGACACATATTTCTCGACTTGTTATTTCTCCTACTGAGGAGCTGCTCATTACAATAAGCTAAGTAGGTGAAAATGCGTGAAAGACATTAAAAATGCCACCATAGAAAGCTTATTTTTTGTAGGACCACCTAATAAGGTGCTTTATTCAATGTGATATTTGTGTATATGTATAAATAATGGTTACGAATTAATAGGTCTTGTGTAGTATTCCTACACTATTCAGCTTTGCAAAGCAGTATACGGTTTAGCTTGAGGAGTATTCGGAAGAAACGTAGTTGGATTTGAAATGAGTAGCAGTGGGTGGTGAACTCTGTACAGGTGTATACAATGTATCTGAAGAAATGGAAGAAGCCCACTGTGACGAGGAAAATCGCGAAGTGTCCTCGGCTTCATCCAGCTGCTCATTCAGAAGTAACAAGAATTTAGCTTTCAGATCGCTTTTAGGCCTGACACAAAGGTTCCTGAAATCAGGGAGCACAAACTGAAAAAAAAAAAAAAACTTTCCAGTCAGTATCACGACTTATGGCACTCGACGTCTTCGGTAAGGTTTTCATTTTCAGCGTCGGCCTGTATAGGCAGCATTCAAAAAAGAGAAACACAAGGCAGGTTTGCTCTCCGCATAGCAAGAGGCAATAGCGTCGTGTGTGGCGCGTAGCTGACAACTCCGTTGTGGACAACCTCCAATATGTCTCACGTATTTGCTCGAGAATGGAAAGGGGTATCAATTTCCTTCCAGCGTTAATAACGGTTTAGATACGTTTCCTATATTTCCTATGCAGCAAAGTATGCTTTAAAATGCATGCGTGCGAATATTCTTCACTGCAAACGTTTAAATCTCTGCCGGTTGGTTTATGTTATTACGAAGTATCACAATAAGTATGGACATTAACGAAAATAAAACCAGTTCATTATCAACTTGCGATTTCAG
The DNA here is from genome assembly GCF_023864345.2 of Schistocerca serialis cubense. NCBI lineage: Eukaryota > Metazoa > Arthropoda > Insecta > Orthoptera > Acrididae > Schistocerca > Schistocerca serialis. The sequence continues at coordinate 406,116,928 of NC_064645.1, forward strand.
ACTATAAAATGCGGAAAAATAACTTTTTATCGAGTAGTTTCCCCAAAATAGAACGAGAAAGACTGCGTAGCACAGAACATGATCGAGTACCAACACTACTTCTACTTCTGCTGCATATCCGCTAATGGATGTTTGCGATCAAATTTTACCTAGCCTTCTCTGTCTCTTTCAGTATGGATCAAGTCCCCCGCATTTCTTATTCCTGTCCGCTGTCTGACGTTGCGGAACCATGACAGCCTCTCCAACCAATTCCCCTCTTGCCTTCAATCTTTCGCTCTATTATCAGTTGAAGAAAGCGATACCTTTCATTTCTGTTTCTTACGTTTGATTGTGATTAGCAGTTGTCGGTCTCTTTTTGCTATTCTCAACATCTAAAAAAATGGTTCAAATGGCTATGAGCACTATGGGACTCAACTGCTGAGGTCATTAGTCCCCTAGAACTTAGAACTAGTTAAACCTAACTAACCTAAGGACATCACAAACATCCATGCCCGAGGCAGGATTCGAACCTGCGACCGTAGCGGTCTTGCGGTTCCAGACTGCAGCGCCTTTAACCGCACGGCCACTCAACATCTCTTCACTTGTTTTTCTTGCTATACATGGAATTTTAAGGATTCTTCGACATAACCACATCTCGAATGCTTCTAACTTGTTCATAGTGGTCGGCCGCTGTGGCCGAGCGGTCCTAGGCACTTCAGTCCGGAACCGCGCTGCTACTACGGTCGCAGGTTCGAATCCTGCCTCGGGCATGGATGTGTGTGGTGTCCTTAGGTTAGTTGCGTTTAAGTAGTTATAAGTCTAGGGGACTGATGACCTCAGATGTTAAGTCCCATAGTGCTTAGAGCCATTTGAAGCATTTGTTCATAGTGCTTACCTTTCAGCGGCGAGCTCTCCTCAACGCCATACAAAAGTACTGACCATACATAGCTCTTTATAAATCTAATTCTGAGATTAAGATCAAAGTCAGTGCTTGTAAGCACTTTGCTAAATTTCATGAATGCACAGCGGGCCTTCTCTATTCTACATATGATTTCCATCTCGGACGGACCAATTTTCGTATAACCACGTTCCTAAGTACTTGAATCTATTCTCCTTTTCTACGGGTTGACTGTTACGCATTAGTTCTACATGTTGATGTTCGTTTGAACTGCGAATGACTGTCACAAATTTTGTCTTTTTTGGTGCTGATGCTGGGGCCAGTACCTTTACCGTGTTCTCCCACTGCAGTAAGAAGGTCTTGTACGTTGCACATGGTTCAAATGGCTCTGAGCACTATGGGACTTAACTTCTGAGGTCATCAGTCCCCTAGAACTTAGAACTACTTCAAGGTAATTAACCTAAGGACATCACACACATCCATGCCCGAGGCAGGATTCGAACCTGCGACCGTAGCGGTCGCGCGGTGCCAGACTCTAGCGCCTAGAACCGCTCGGCCACCCCGGCCGGCCGTTGCACATGTTATCAGCAATTAAGACTGTATCATCCGCTTATGTTGTTAATCCATAACTCATTTACTTTCATAGCTGTCTCAGAGTCTTCAACCTCCTCTAGGAATATGTTCTGAGCACAAATTGAAGAGGAGTGGTGAAGGCACACATCCTTGTCTAACTCCTCAACGGATTCTTTGTGCTTGTGTTACTTGACTGCCAATTTTAACCTCAGCTGTTTGATTCCAATAAAGATTTTCTATGCAACAAATATCTTTTCCCGCTGTATCAAGTCTTCTTAAAATTTATAGAAGCTTATGGTGTTGCACTCTGTCAAACGCTTTTTCATAATCTATGAAGTCTGTTGCATATCTAATCGCCGCAGTGTGAACCGCGTCTGAAACAAGTCGTGCGACAGATCACCGACTTGCGTCACATGGGGGTCTTCATCAGAGGTGTAAATGTTCCGCCTTTAACCTGCCCGTGGTTGACTGGTTGACAGGCAGGCAAGCCGCCGCACGTTGTCAGCAGAACGGGCAGCCTGCTTTACACCTAGCCAAGCCAAGCTACGTGCAACCCAAGCAGGCTAAAGGAGTCTTGCTTGTCTGTCTATCTTCCCACAGTGCTACGCCACGTAGCAATTTGCTCTGTACGCTTTCGTTGTAGTGTTGTAAGTAGGATTCGGAAGCTAATGAAAATACCCGAGTATCACAAGCCGAGGCTGAATGAAATATATATTCATTTTGGATCATTATAGACCAGAAAATGGTGGGTTTTATTTGCCAGTTTTTTCCTTGTTGGTGTTTTTCAGGTCTTATTTATTTATTTATTGATACGAACGGTTTTCTCTGAGATTTCACCCTCGTTCGACTACTACTGGCTATTCGTAATTTGAATCATCGTCAGGTCACCTCTAATACAATCATGTTTTTTTGTCGTAGTGAGAACTATCCCTGAAATCGAGAGCTTTGCATCTTCTGAAGATCTCTATTATACTGCAACACCAACTGAAGTAAGGTTTTGGAAGTCTGGCTTCTGTAACCTTAGTGTGTTCCAGCCAAATACGACACCAGTTAATTACCTTTTCCAAGATGTGTATTGCAATTTCCCTGAATTCATTTTGAGAGACCAAAATAGTTCATTCTAAATTCCCTAAATGTATCTTTCCAAATACGAAGTTCGTTTGTCGTATAAAGTATCAAAAACTTACGTGTCTGAAAGAAGAAGCTTTTCTCTCATACCAAGCTTTCACATCACTTCGTTGCATATCACAATATTGTGGTTTCTAATATTCAATTAGCCATATTTATTTCCTATTTCAGTAATGTTTGCTGTAAATCTAGAAAGCCTATATATTACTAAGTCGTCTTAAGTTCTTAGCACCATTTCCACACACTTATCAGCCACTAAGTCTTTGTCAAATGGTTCAAATGACTCCAAGCACTATGGGACTACATTGTAGCTAAATAATAAAGGAACTTCTTTCTATGTATTTGCAGCACATACACTTGTCTACATTGAGATTCAAATGCCATGCGTCAATTCGTTGCAGATCCTCCTGCATTTCAGCAAAAAAAATGGTTCAAATGGCTCTGAGCACTATGGGACTTAACTGCTGAGGTCATCAGTCCCCTAGACTTAGAACTACTTAAACCTAACTAACCTAAAGACATCACACACATCCATGCCCGAGGCAGGATTCGAACGTGCGACCGTAGCGGTTGCGCGGTTCCGGACTGAAGCGCCTAGAACCGCTCAGTCACAGCGGCCGGCAAGTCTTTGTCCTCTTTCAAAATATTCATGGAGTGAGAAGATGTGGTGTCACCGCCAGACACCACACTTGCTAGGTGGTAGCCTTTAAATCGGCCGCGGTCCATTAGTATACGCCGGACCCGCGTGCCGCCACTGTCAGTAATTGCCGACCAAGCGCCACCACACGGCAGGTCTAGAGAGACGTACTGGCACTCGCCCCAGTTGTACAGCCGACTTTGCAAGGAAAGGTTCACTCACAACTACGCTCTCATTTGCCGAGACGATAGTTAGCATAGCCTTCAGCTACATTTGCTACGACCTAGCAAGGCGCCGTATTCAATTGATATTGAGATTCTATTAATGTATCATCAAGAGCGATGTTCTACAAATGTGGATTAAAGTTAAGAATTCCAGAAGCTACGTACTTTTCTTTATAGCATTCATTACGTATCCTGTTTCAGACCTCACGCCAGCCTGCGTGCGTTTAAGCGCGTGCCTTTCGGCTTCCTCTCCTTGTGTCTAGGCTGTCTTGTCTAGACACAACAGAAGAATGCTGGTCAAATTTACAAATATATCGTAATATAATTGAAGTTCCCGAATGAGTATTTACTAACTTTTTATACATTTCTACTGAGAGATACCTACCAATCTATTTGAGGCTACCTCATAAACAAAGTACAGCTTTTCCCCTGCTGTACTTACGTTCTGTTTAGTAACTGGTATTCATTCTTAGTTTCTCCTCAGTCTTCTTTAAGTGTGGTATGTTCATTTTGCTGCTCCCGCCGTTATGATAAATGAGCTGCAGAGAAGCTACCAAACGTACGAGTATGCCTGGCTATTCTGTAGTCACATAGCAGTGATAGCACAGCCTGTTGTCAGGTGCAACAGGCTGAATGGGTCCCGTGAAGATTGCCAGCCTAGCGGAAGCCCATGATGGCCTGCTTTATGCACTGTGCTGCAGTAGACAATATGTACTCTTTTGTGTCCGCTGCGGCAGATTGAGCTGCTTTAATGGTTGCGGCGACGATAGGGGCAGGCAGACTGGAATACGAATTTGTACACCAGTGGTCTTCACACGTCACTGTATGCGGCAGCAACACAGCACAACAGCTGCCGCACCCCTCTTCGGCGCAGGGCAGAACTGCCGCGTCCGCTTGCAGCGCAGGAGTGGGACTGCGTGGGGCAGTGGACGCCTTCGACAGTGGTGCGAAGTCAGATTGTGAGGAGCTGCGCACCAAACTGCTGAACCACTTCCGTTCTTCATTGTGTCTACGGCGCTTTTCTAAGAAAACGGACGTTGAAATCGACACAGGGGAGAGGCATGTGCCATAGGGCAAGACTACAGAAATATACAAAGACTGTACTGCCACAAAGAACATCCGGAGAAAAGTGTGTGTACAGATCTTAAACAATAACTCGAGGCGCTAGACATCGAGAAGAAAACATAATTACATATTCCACTTTTTATTTGGAGGGTACCACATAAAGCTCTACCGTATCTTCTTAGTTCAATATCAACATTCTACATGTTTTCTGAAAACACAAATCCTTCCCTGTTCGTCGGGCAAAGGTACATACTGCTGTTCATCATGAAGTTTTTCTTAAACCGACAATGAGATCCAGAGAAACTTGCAATATACATCCAATAGATATTTTAAAAAAAAGATAAAAAATGAAAACTTGTCCTTGTTGCTCATTAGTTATTGAATCAAAAACTGGAAAACATAGAAAGATTCACTTTTTTCATTGATGTTGTTGTTATGGTCTTCAGTCCTGAGACTGGTTTGATGCAGCTCTCCATGCTACTCTATCCTGTGCAAGCTTCTTCATCTCCCAGTACCTACTGCAGCCTACATCCTTCTGAATCTGCTTAGTGTACTCATCTCTTGGTCTCCCTCTACGATTTTTACCCTCCACGCTGCCCTCCAATACTAAATTGGTGATCCCTTGATGCATCATAACATTTTCTACCAACTGATCCCTTCTTCTAGTCAAGTTGTGCCACAAACTCCTCCCCAATTCTCTTCAATACTTCATCATTAGTTATGTGATCTACCCATCTAATCTTCAGCATTCTTCTGTAGCACCACATTTCGAAAGCTTCTATTCTCTTCTTGTTCAAACTAGTTATCGTCCATATTTCACTTCCATACATGGCTTCACTACATACTAAGACTTTCAAAAACGACTTCCTGACACTTAAATCTATACTCGATGTTAATAAATTTCTCCTCTTCAGAAACGCTTATCTTGCCATTGCCAGTCTACATTTTATATCCTCTCTACTTCGACCATCATCAGTTATTTTGCTCCCCAAAGAGCAAAACTCATTTGCTACTTTAAGTGTCTCATTTCCTAATCAAATTCCCTCAGCATCACCCGACTTAATTCCATTTCATTGAGATATTAAATATTAATAACTGCATTATACAATAGACAACTGTACTAATTATGTCTTTATTAATTACCGAATTCGCAGACCACCGACGGGTATTAAAATCTCTTTAACTGTCTATGTCATGTTGTGAAACCTTCTGATACACTAGAACATGTGCTGCACCGAACGCAACATTCTATAATCAAGTGAGAAATGTTATGACGTGAAAAAATGGCCAAAATTAAAACTAGACGTATTCTTTTTTCATACGACTAGTAATGCATTTATAAAAAAAAGCAACTCCAGTAACAGATTTGGAATATTTGGAGAAATGGATAACACAATGCTGTCTTGTAATTCTTATTTCTTACGACGGATTTCGGTCTCTGACCATCCTCCAAGTAACTGTACAATTATGAAACAGAATAGAATGTAATGTACCATTAAAAAAGAATGCTAGAGCCCATGAAACCTAAATTCAGTTTCAAATACTTACGAATGAACGAAAATGTTCAAATGTGTGTGAATTTCTAAGGGACCAAACTGCTAAAGTCATCAGTCCCTAGACTTACACACTACTTTAACTTATGCTAAGGACAACACACACACACACACACACACACACACACACACACACACACACACACACACCCATGCCCGAGGGAGGACACACGGCCACTCCGCGCGGCTACGAATGAACCCAATCACAGTATCACATGTAATATCTGTATTCACATACGAAGAACAACTTAAACATAATCAAAAAATGATCATATGTCTCCATTATTAACCCTAAAACACTAAACGGAAAAAATGTTGCATTGCTACTAAACCATTGCACAGTGTACTACTCCATGTTTCTGTAAAGGAATAATCCATATCTTATGCGTTAGATCTTCAATGGCATATTACATACCAAATAGAGTACAATGACCTGTGTGATACCCTACTGCAATCGTAAATTTACGAGGGCTTAGTAATCTACGGCTAAACCACAATGGCTCAATCTATCGCAAACAATAAACTGGGTGTCAAGTACACGGATAATAATCTTGGAAGTTAACAGACCGTAGACCGTATGCACCAGAGACTACATAATACTGAAAATTACAAAACAACTGTGTGACAAACACTTTTGTAATCATTACTGATAAGGCACAAACTAAATCCAAGTAACCTAATGATAAACACATCAAAAAAAGTTTTGCATCACCTCGGTGCCGAGAGTTCCGCAACCCGTGCAGAAAATTGGAATAGAGATCAACATAAACATCATTTCCGTCCTTTTTATTGCTCATGAAAACCACACATTACATGTTGTACAACCATACAGCAAGACATTCCAGAGGTAGTGGTCCAGATTGCTGTACACACAGGTGCTTCTAATACCCAGTAGCACGTCTTCCTGAATTGATGCATGCCTGCCTTGGGCATGGATGTGTGTGATGTCCTTAGGTTAGTTAGGTTGAAGTAGTTCTAGGGGACTGATGACTTCAGATGTTTAGTCCCATAGTGCTGAGAACCATTTGAACCATATTATTATTATTATTATTATTATTGCGCATCATGCAGCCTATTGAACACAGTTTGAGTCGTAACACGACGTCCTGCGGCTGCAAGAAAAGCACTATTCAACATAGTGGCGTTGCTGTCAGGGCTCCTCCGAGTCATAATCCGTATGTAGCGGTTATCCACTGCAGTAGTAGCCCTTGGGCGGACTGATCGAGGCATGACATCGACAGTTCCTGTGTCTCTGTATCTCCTCCATGTCCGAACAACACCGCTTTGATTCACTCCTAGATACCTGGACACTTCCCTTGTTGAGATCCCTTCCTGGCACAATGAATCAATGCGGACGCGATCGAACCGCGGTATTGACCGTCTAGGCACGTTTGAACTACAGACAACACGAGCCGTGTACCTCTTTCCTGGCAGAATTTGGGTTCCCGGGTTCGATTCCCGGCGGGGTCAGGGATTTTCTCTGCCTCGTGATGGCTGGGTGTTGTGTGCTGTCCTTAGGTTAGTTAGGTTTAAGTAGTTCTAAGTTCTAGGGGACTTATGACCACAGCAGTTGAGTCCCATAGTGCTCAGAGCCATTTTGAACCTGGCAGAATAACTGGAACTGTTCGCCTGTCGGACCCCCTCCGTCTAATAGGCGCTGCTCATGCATGGATGTTTACATTTTTGAGCAGGTTTAATGACATCAGTAAACGGTCAAAGGGACTTTGCCAGTGATACAAGTTCCATAGCCAACGTCTGTCTTCAGGATTCTGGGAACCGGTGCGATGCACAACTTTTTTTCGTGTGTATATTTCATAAGTGAGAATTTTGACTACTCAAATTTATATAAAAGTTTTCCTGGAGCAAAGAATTTAGACAACCTAGTATCCAGGGCTTACAAATGGTTCAAATGGCTCTGAGCAGTATGGGACTTAACATCTGAGGTCATCAGTCCCCTAGAACTTAGAACTACTTATACCTAACTAACCTAAGGACATCACACACATCCATGCCCGAGGCAGGATTCGAACCTGCGACCGAAGCGGCCGCGCGGTTCCAGACTGTAGCGCCTAGAACCGTTCGGCCACTCTGCCGGCGCATCCAGGGCTTGCAGTAGTTGACGGATGCAGCACGTGTGTGGAATGTGTGACAAGTCAGCAGTAGCCGTGATAAACAGCAATTCGCCTGCATGAGGTGGAACTCCTAGCGCAACAAAAAGGCTTACTAAGGCATTTGACTGGGCGATAGAATGCAAGGCCAGATAAGAAAGGAACAGAAGTGAGTAAGCGCTGCACGAAGTTCTTATTATCGGCCTTCATTGCCGACGCTGAAAAGAGCGGAAGTCGCGGCGGCCAGACGTGGGCCCATAAAGCGGAAGCCGCAGCGGCCAGACGTGGAGGCTGATAAGGCTTTCGCAGCGGAGGTGCTGAGCTGGCGCCAGCAACCTGGAGACGCCAGTCAGCGGGACAGCTTATCGCCGGACAGACCGGATTCACCGCCGGCAAAGTGCGACCAGCCATTAGCCGAGTACGCAGTATGCCAGCCTTATCGACGCAGTCGCCCCGCCGATTCGTCATGCAAGGACGCTCTGAACGGCGCGGCCCCCCAGACGCGCGAATAACAACAGCGTAATTACCTCTCTTTCTACTGCTGGCAATTTCCTTGCCACTCCACACCATCATTAGCGGCACTGCTCACGGGAGAGCAGTGATACCTCTCCGTGACGTCATTATGATGCGTTCGTGCCCAGATTCGTTCGCTGGGAATATCTATCGACTTTTGCGATCGTGTCGAGTGCTGACAAGTGGAAGACGCCATATTGGATTTCGTCGTTCTAGAGTTCGTATTTTATGGGTTTTACTCTGAAGAGCCAAAGAAACTGGTACACCTGCCTAATATCGTGTAGGGACCCCATGAGCACGAAGAAGTGCCGCAAGACGACGTGGCATGGACTCGACTAATGTCTGAAGCAGTGCTGGAGGGAACTGACACCATGAATCCAGCAGGGCTGTCAATAATTCGTAAGAATACGAGGAGATGGAGATTTCTTCCGAACAGCACGTTGTAAGGCATCCCAGATATGCTGAATAATGTTCGTGTCTTGGGAGTTTGGTGGCCAGCAGAAGCCTTTAAACTCAGAAGAGTGTTCTTGGATCTACTCTGTAGCAATTCGGGACGTGTGTGGTGTCGCTTTGTACTGCAAGAATTGCCCAAGTCTGTCGGAATGCACAATGGACGTGAATGGATGTATACGTACGTGTCACTTGTCAAGAGTCGTGTCTATACGTATCAGGGGTCCCATATGACTCCAACTGCACACACCCCACACCATTACAGAGCCTCCAACAGCTTGAACAGGCCCTTGCTGACATGTAGGGTCCGTGGATTCGTGTGATTGAATACCCGTACACGTCCATCCGCTCGATAGTATTTGAAACGAGACTCTTCCGACCAGTCAACACGTTTCCAGACATCAACAGTCCAATGTCGGTGCTGACGGACCCGGGCGAGGCGTAAAGCTTTGTGTCGTGCAGTCAACAAGGGTACACGAGAGTGCCTTAGGTTCCGAAAGCCCATATCGATGACGTTTCGTTGAATGCTTTGCATGCTGACACGTGTTGATGGCCGAGCATTGAAATCCGCAGCACTTTGCGGAGGATTGTACTTCTGAACGATTCTCTTCAGTCGTCGTTGGTTCCGTTCTTGTAGGATCTTTTTCCGGCCGCAGCGACGTCGCAGATTTGACGTTTTACCGGGTACCTGATATTCACGGTACACTCGTGAAATGGTCGTACGGGAAATCCCAACTTCATCGCTACCTCCGGAATGTTGCATGTCATGGCTCGTGCGCCAACTATAACACCACGTTCACACATAGTTAAATCTTGATAACCTGCCACTGTAGCAGCAGTAACCGATCGTACAACTGCGCCGACACTTGTTGTTTTATATAGGCGTTGCCGACTGCAGCGCCGTATTCTGCAGTTTTACATACCATATATCTGTATTTGAATACGCATGCCTATACCAGTTTCCTTGGCGCTTCAGTGTATTATATGAAAAGATGACACTATAAATCAAGCATCACAGACACTGTACTTGTTTTGAGGCAGCCTAACTGACGGCGATCAGATACTCAAACATTGTTCATCCAGTGTGTGAAAATGAGAGCGCTTAACAGCTGCCAAGAAACCTTTGTGAAATTTTTTCTCGTTGGCACTTCCCAGAAAATGACGAGACGAAATAAGTTCATCACTTACTATATGAAAGGAAAAAAAAGTTCATCACTTATACATTTTCGTTGGTCATGCTGTCAAACCACAGCATCAGACGTGACGTTTCAATTTATTCCTTCTTCACTACCGATTCCACTCGCGACACACTTTACAGACAATATCGACGTACACCTCTGGATGTACCTGCAAAATTACATCATAGTACAACACATAGTTCAGAAGAAATGGCGTGATAAACATTGAGATCCGCAAAAAACTAGCATCTGCTTAAAATGGAGCGCAAATTAACCTGGCCGGCCGCGGTGGCCGAGCGGTTCTAGGCGCTTCACTCCGGAACCACGCGACAGCTACGGTCGTAGGTTTCAATCCTGCCTCGGGCATAGATGTGTGTGATGTCCTTAGGTTAGTTAGGTTTAAGTACACTACTGGCCATTAAAATTGCTACACCAAGAAGAAATGCAGATGATAAACCGCTATTCATTGGACAAATATATTGTACTATAACTGACATGTGATTACATTTTCACGCAATTTGGGTGCATAGAGCCTGAGAAATCAGTACCCAGAACAACCACCTCTGGCCGTAATAACGGCCTTGATACGCCTGGGCATTGAGTCAAACAGAGCTTGGATGGCGTGTACAGGTACAGCTGGCCATGCGCCTTCAACACGATACCATAGTTCATCAAGAGTAGTGATTGGCGTATTGTGACGAGCCAGTTGCTCGGCCACCATTGACCAGACTTTTCAGTTGGTGAGAGATGTGGAGAATGTGCTGGACAGGGGCAGTCGGACATATTCTGTATCCAGAAAGCCCCGTTCAGGACCTCCTGCAGCGTGCGGTCGTGCATTATCCTGCTGAAATGTAGGGTTTCGCAGGCATGGAAAGAAGGGTAGAGCCACGGGTCGTAACACATCTGAAATGTAACGTCCAGTGTTCAAAGCGCCGTCAATGCGAGCAAGAGGTGACCGAGACGTGTAACCAATGGCACCCATACCGTCACGCCGGGTGATACGCCAGTATGGCGATGACGAATACACGCTTCCAATGTGCGCTCACCGCGATGTCGCCAAACACGGATGAGACCATCATGATACTGTAAACAGAACCCGGATTGATCCGAAAAAATGACGTTTTGCCATTCGTGCACCCAGGTTCGTCGTTGAGTATACCATCGCAGGCGCTCCTGTCTGTGATGCAGCGTCAAGGGTAACCGCAGCCATGGTCTCCGAGCTGATAGTGCATGCTGCTGAAAACGTCGTCGAACTGTTCGTGGAGATGGTTGTTGTCTTGCAAATGTCGCCATCTGTTGACTCAGGGATCGAGACGTGGTTGCACGATCCGTTACAGCCAAGCGGATAAGATGCCTGTAATGTCGACTGCTAGTGATACGAGGCCTTTGGGATCCAGCACAGCGTTCCGTATTAACCTCCTGAACCCACAGATTCCATATTATGTTAACAGTCATTGGACCTCGACCGACGCGTGGAGCAGTGTCGCGACACGATAAATCGCAATCGCGATAGGTTACAATTCGACCTTTATCAAAGTCGGAAACGCGATGGTACGCATTTCTCCCCCTTACACGTGGCACCACAGCAACGTTTCACTAGGCACCGCCGGTCAACTGCTGTTTGTGTATGAGAAATCGGTTGGAAACTTTCCTCATGTCAGCACGTTGTAGGTGTCGCCACCGGCGCCAACCTTGTGTGAATGCTCTGAAAAGCTAATCATTTGCATATCACAGCATCTTCTTCCTGTCGGTTAAATTTCGCGTCTGTACCACGTCATCTTCGTGATGTAGCAATTTTAATGGCCAGTAGTGTAGTTCTAAGTTCTAGAGGACTGATGACCTCAGATGTTAAGTACCATAGTGCTCAGAGCCATTTTAACCATTTGAAAATTACCCTGACTATATTCATGGGGTATTTCACGATAAGAGTGTTTAGCGATTTCCAACAAACATTAAGCAGAACTGCAAACGTTTACGAGACTATTTCGCGCTTGCATGCTTAAAGTCATATCCTTAACTTATTTGTAAAGTAATTAGACGTTTGAAGCTGTTTTATACTTGGCAGTTCGATTCTTTAACTACTTGGAGGTATACTGGTGGGTATGGGGCTGGAGTCAGTGTCTACGTTGGTGCCTCTCCCATTTCGGCAACAGTTTGCACGAAGCACGAGAGGCGGTGATAGTGCGCCTGCCTGGGTGCGCCAGGACGGCACGAAATGCCTGCTTTTTATCGACCGTAAAAGCCCTGCCGTAAATAGCGCGTTATGAGCTGCCGCAAGGTCAGGGCAGTTCGCGCCACGCCTACCTAGCCCAGGTCTGTTCTGTTCCGTGAGTCCCGGCCCGCAGAGCTCAACCGCTGAGGCAGGCAGGCGGGTCAGGGGTGGCGCTTGTTTGAGCGAGTCGCGTCACGCCTCCTCCTTACACGCGTCTTTTGCTTACGGCGCTGATCCACTCTATGACACTAGACACTTGCACAAGTCATTGCAAGTTACCCTGTCCACAGCAAAGTTCACAGCTGATTGTCGTTAATACCATGTCTCAACTGCGCGAGTTACACTACTCGCCATTAAAATTGCTACACCACGAAGGTGACGTACTACAGATGCGAAATTTAACCGACAGGAGGAAGATGTTGTTATATGCAATTGAGTAGCTTTTCAGAGCATTCACACAAGGTTGACGCCGGTGGCGACACCTACAACGTGCTGACATGAGGAAAGTTTCCAACCGATTTCTCATACACAAACAGCAGTGGACTGGCGTTGGCTGGTGAAACGGTGTTGTGATGCCTCGCGTAAGGAGGAGAAATGTGTACCATCACGTTTGCGACTTTGATAAAGGTCGGATTGTAGCCTGTCGCGATTGCGGTTTATTGTATCGCGACGTGGCTGCTCGCGTTGGTCGAGATCCAATGACTGCTAGCAGAATATGGAATCGGTGGGTTCAGGAGGGTAATACGGAACGCCGTGCTCGATCCCAACGGCCTCGTATCACTAGCAGTCGAGATGACAGGCATCTTATCCGCATGGCTGTAACGGATCGTGCAGCCACGTCTCGATCCCTGAGTCAACAGATGGGCACGTTCACAATACAACAACCATCTGCACGAACAGTTCGACGACGTTTTCAGCAGCATGCACTATCAGCTCGGAGACCATGGCTGCGGTTACCCTTGACGCTGCATCACAGACAGGAATGCCTGCGATGGTGTACTCAACGACGAACCTGGGTGCACGAATGGCAAAACATTTTTTCGGATGAATCCAGGTCCGTTTACAGTATCATTATGGTCGCATCCGTGTTTGGCGACATCGCGGTGAACGCACATTGGAAGCGTGTATTCGTCATCGCCATACTGGCGTATCACCCAGCGTGATGGTATCGGGTGCCATTGGTTGCATGTCTCGGTCACCTCTTGTTCGCATTGACGGCACTTTGAACAGTGGACGTTACATTTCAGATGTGTTACGACCCGTGGCTCTATCCTTCATTCGATCCCTGCGAAACCCTACATTTCAGCAGGATAATGCACGACCGCATGTTGCAGGTCCTGTACGGGCCTTTCTGGATACAGAAAATGTTCGACTGCTGCTCTGGCCAGCACATTCTCCAGATCTCTCACCAACTGAAAACGTCTGATCAATGGTGGCCGAACAACTGTCTCGTCACAATACGCCAGTCACTACTCTTGATGAACTGTGGTATCGTGTTGAAGCTGCATGGGCTGCTGTGCCTGTACGCGCCATCCAAGCTCTGTTTGACTCAATGCCCAGGCGTATCAAAGCCGTTATTACGGCCAGAGGTGGTTGTTCTGGGTACTGATTTGTCAGGATATATGCACCCAAATTGCGCGAAAATGTAATCACATGTCAGTTCTAGTATAATATATCTGTCCAATGAATACCCGTTTATCATCTGCATTTCTTCTTGGTGTAGCAATTTTAATGGCCAGTAGTGAAGATATTAAAAAATTTCCAGTTTCCGTGACTCGATTGGCATTGTTGTCACAGAGGAGAAAGGAAAGAAGGAAGGAAGAGTGTGATATAACGTCACATCTACTTGGAGATAATCTTCTAATCTCAGTCAAAGTCATTGTCTACTTAGCTAGGTTTTACGATGGCAAAGCCTGGACACTGATTCCAATCGGACAAACCAAATCTCAGAGTTTGGATTTCAAGCAAAACAGGTCACGTGCTATGTAAGTGTAGCACCAGGCTAGTCTCGTTCACTGCAGAAAATTCGACAAATACTGCGTTCAGTAAAATACTGCCTTCAATTGAGTGTAACTGTAGTATACCAAGTAGCACGTGATTGTGGCGCGATGTATTTAACACACAGTTGGACTGTACCAAAACTACATTTCAGTCGTTCTGGTAGCGCTGGTAGGGAAAGAAACGTAAATGAAATTGTGAAAAAGAAACCGGGAGCCGAGGACTTCTCTTTGTTTTTTGTTTATTTGTTTGGCACGTAATTAGAACCGCACGTCGTCCAATGTCAGTCCATTGTGTAGTCTATATCCGTACAAAATATAAACTGCATTTTATAAGTAGAAAGCATTAATCGGTTGGTTAGACACTGGACTCGCATTCGGGAGGACGACGGTTCAATCCCGCGTCCGGCCATCCTGATTTAGGTTTTCCGTGATTTCCCTAAATCGCTCCAGGCAAATGCCGGGATGGTTCCTTTCAAAGGGCACGGCCGACTTCCTTCCCCGTCCTTCCCTAATCCGATGAGACCGATGACCTCGCTGTCTGGTCTCCTTCCCCCAAAAACCACCACCACCACAATTAATCGGTAGCGCAACTTCCGCGCTTTAATAAAACCAAAACAATTAGTTTTGAGGCAAGTAAACTTTACGCGCAAAAACATAAAAATCTATTTATTATTATTGTTTCTTCTACTTAACAAAACCTTGTTTATGAATAACAGAAACATTTTTTACCTAAGCTCAACGAAGTGCTGAAGGGTGTTTGATGTATTTTGTTTTGCGTTTTTTTTACGTTTTACCTTATTTTTGAGGAAATTGCGTTTTCTAGCGCTATTGATAACTCTATTACGCTTTTTTAATTTTTAATACAACACGCTTCTGCTTCACATTACAAATCAACAATTTTCGAATAAAACCTGAATTAAATATTGACAATTTTAATTTTGCTAGAAATACTGTTTATTTTAAGTAACAGAAGAAAAATGTTCCGCAGGTTACACGGACCTTTTTATGTCCTCAGTCAGTTTCTTGTCGTTTCACCCACTTCCATTTTGTAGTGGAACCTAGAACGACGGTGATTGCGTATGCATACAACGCGATCGAAATGAGGTAACGCCAGGTAAGTATGCAACACACTTAACGTACAGGTAACGTGGTTACGACCTTAACTGACCAAAGCCACTAGGGGAACTACCGTAGTCCACGGTAGCCTGCGGTAGTTTTACAACATCGCGTGACGTTCAGAAACGTGGAAAGTCAGCGATAGTGAAAGTTGCCTGCTGAAAAAAACACATGACTTTGGAGAAGGGAAGGGAACTACACTCGCTTCATTTCCCGCTCTTGTTCGTACATATCACGCCCCGAACTTGGCCATTCTTCAATATCAAGAATTCCATTGCGAAAAACTCTGAGGTTTGTCGTTTTAAAAATGGAAGGGGCTTCTTCCAAAATTGTTAAAAAGCAAAGAGCAGCATTGTTTTCTGAATATTTACAGGCATGTTGCTGCATTCAGAATGCAAAGAACAAAAATCTGTAGATCCAAGCAAAACGAGAAAAGTTGGCCTGCATAAAAGCTCGTAACAGAATTCTCTTTGTTGATCACAGCAGTATCATAGTCATCGAGGAAACAAGAGAACTTCTTGCAGAGAAAGCAAATGAAGCAGTCAAGGAAGTTTACAATTGGCGAATAAACAATAAAATGACACTGCACATAAGGCAAAAAATGCCACGGATTTCAGTTTGAAGAGGGGAAAGACACTATTAAATTAAATGTAGATACCGCCTCCATAAACAGGACACAGAATTTGTAGGAATCAACATTGCTTTTTCAGCTGAATCACGTAACTGGCAGAAGAGACTGATAAATAATTGCTGAATGGCTGACGTCTGTTGGGATATCATGCCGCATACACCGTACAAGAACGAACTGCTTTCTTCCTACAATCTTCACACATCATCAACATGTCGGCTTTTTCCGCACTGGTAAATCCCATCGTCCACTCACAAACTACTGCTTGGACTGACTAGCAAGTCGCAATGCACTCACGGAACACACGAGAACACTGTAAGCAAACATAACAACGTCGTACCTAGCAACTGCGCAGCTTGAATGAATGTATTTTCAAAATACGATATCTCCTTAACGACTCGCACTAGAATCCTTCAACAAACGCCATTGGCTTTCTAATTTACGCTACTTTTAGTTTGTTAGTGTCAATAGGCATTGATCCATTTAAAAAATCTATGTTTTCATAAAATATACACCTTCTAAGTATTATTACAATCTGTTTATTGGCGAACAAAATGGTTCAAATGGCTCTGAGCACTATGGGACTTTACTTCTGAGGTCATCAGTCCCCTAGAACTTAGAACTACTACCTAACTAACCTAAGGACATCGCACACATCCATGCCCGAGGCAGGATTCGAACCTGCGACCGTAGCGGTCGCGCTGTTCCAGACTGTAACGCCTAGAACCGCTCGGCCACTCCGGCCGGCGCAGCTCAAACACGCGAATACAGCAAAAGCGGATGTGGTGTGACCGCCAGACACCACACTTGCTAGGTGGTAGCCTTTAAATCGGCCGCGGTCCGTTAGTATACGTCGGACCCGCGTGTCGCCACTGTCAGTGATTGCAGACCGAGCGCCACCATACGGCAGGTCTAGAGAGACGTCCTGGCACCCGCCCCAGTTGTACAGCCGACGTTCATAGCAATGGTTCACTGACAAATACGCTCTCATTTGCCGAGACAATAGTTAGCTTAGCCTTCAGCGTTTCGTCACTGGGTTATTTGGTAACCGTGATAGCGTTACGGAGATGTTTAATAAACTCAAGTGGCAGACTCTGCAAGAGAGGCGCTCTGCATCGCGGTGTAGCTTGCTCGCCAGGTTTCGAGAGGGTGCGTTTCTGGATGAGGTATCGAATATATTGCTTCCCCCTACTTATACTTCCCGAGGAGATCACGAATGTAAAATTAGAGAGATTAGAGCGCGCACGGAGGCTTTCAGACAGTCGTTCTTCCCGCGAACCATACGCGACTGGAACAGGAAAGGGAGGTAATGACAGTGGCACGTAAAGTGCCCTCCGCCACACACCGTTGGGTGGCTTGCGGAGTATTAATGTAGATGTAGATGTAGATGTAGAATTGCTACGACCTAGCAAGGCGCCGTATTCAATTGATATTTATTATGTGAAGCATGTATCATCAAGAGCGATGTTCTCCAACTGTGGATTAAAGTTAAGTATTCCAAGAACTACGTTCTTTTATTTATAGGATAATTACTTTACCTTGTTCCAGACCTCACGCCAATCTGCGTGAGCTTAACGCGTGCCTTTCGGCTACCTCCGAGTGGCTTGGCTGTCTTGCCACGCCACTACAGTTGGCGACGAGCTAAATCGCGTTTGTACCAATTGATCTTGCCTTAATTTACTTGTGTCATGGCTTCGCCACAATTTCCAGATGTACTGTCCGAATTTTATCGCTTGCAGAATCAGCAGACGCAGGCCTTATTGGATGCCCTTGGACAGCTCGTCCAGGGTCAACGTGCAATGCAAACCGATGCGGCCGCCGCCGCTCCACCGCTACCGCAGCCACAACACGCAGTTGCACCATCTTTTCGTCCTTTTGATGCGGCACTGGAAAGCTGGACGGAGTGGTCACGCCAATTTGGATTCCATCTCGCCGCCAACATAATTCAGGGTAACGAGCGGCAGCCTTTTTTGTTAGCATCCGTCGGGGTACACACGTACCGTGTGATAGTGAAATTATTTCCCCGATGCGACGTAGCAACTCTGTCCTACGACGAAATTTTGTCGGCATTAGATGCATATTTCAAAGAATCAGTCAATGTAGTTGCAAAAAGGTATACTTTCTTTCGTACAAAACGTACGGCCGGTCAAACTAATAGGGAGTGGGTTGCAACTATGCAAGGCCTTACTAGGGATTGTGCTTTTGAGTGTGAATCTAGACTCCCTTATTCAGATACTATGGTACGTGATGCAATTGCACAGAACGTTTCTGATGTTCGTATAAGAGAACAGATTTTGAAACTAGTCAATCCCTCCCTTCAACAAGTGATAGACATATTGGATAGGCAAGACACACTTGACTTTGCTCAGGAATCATTTGCAACTTCGCCAGCCGTGTGTCACATTAACCGGCCCGCCGGGCGAACTGCACGGAACAGTAAACAGTCGTCGACGCCCGCAGTGGACACTTCGCTGCAGCCGCCAAGCGCCTCCCTGGGTCGCGCGCCGCCGATCGCTTCCCGTGACCAGCTGTCCTCCGACATGGAACTCTTGCCCGCTCCGGACCAGATGTCGTCTTCGCCCGTCGGGTACCCCGACGCGATGGAGGTCGACCCTTCGGCCCCTCCTGTCTATCTACGGGCGCATACACCGCATGTTGGCGTGCACCCTGGACTAGGTTTTCAGGCGTTTCCTAGCTCCCCTCGGACCGAATGGCCGGGTGCGGGTGGCACAGCCTCGCCTGTTGTTAGGCTCCCCACCTCGTCGCGTACGTCAACATGGGGTCCTCCCCACGGCGGGTGGAAGCCTTATAACACAACCGTTCGCCGATTTGCGGGGGAGGAATGTGGTGTCACCGCCAGACACCACACTTGCTAGGTGGTAGCCTTTAAATCGGCCGCGGTCCGTTAGTATACGTCGGACCTGCGTGTCGCCACTGTCAGTGATTGCAGACCGAGCGCCACCACACGGCACGTCTAGAGAGACGTCCTGGCACTCTCCCCAGTTGTACAGCCGACGTTCATAGCAATGGTTCACTGACAAATACGCTCTCATTTGCCGAGACGATAGTTAGCTTAGCCTTCAGCTACGTCAATTGCTACGACCTAGCAAGGCGCCGTATTCAATTGATATTTATTATGTGAAGCATGTATCATCAAGAGCGATGTTCTCCAATTGTGGATTAAAGTTAAGTATTCCAAGAACTACGTTCTTTTCTTTATAGGATAATTACTTTACCTTGTTCCAGACCTCACGCCAATCTGCGTGAGTTTAACGCATGCCTTTCGGCTACCTCCGAGTGGCTTGGCTGTCTTGCCACGCCACTACAGTGGATATATCTGGTTTTGTTCCGGCGCTCCTCAATTTATAGGTACTATTATCTATTGCATGCACCCCACGTTTTTTGTCTTAAATCTTACGTTTATTTTAATCGTTATTAAAAATTCGCAATCACAAATTTCCAAGACTACCTCTATGGCGTTAGGAATCTGTATGGGGCTAGGAGAATTTATTTTATACATTTTAGACCGATTTAGAAACATGATGTATTAATAAATAATAATGGCGTGTGACGAGGGCCTCCCGTCGGGTAGACCGCTGGCCTGGTGCAAGTCTTTCGATTTGACGCCACTTCGGCGACTTGCGCGTCGATGGGGATGAAATGATTATGATGATTAGGACAACACAACACCCAGTCCCTGAGCGGAGAAAATCTCCGACCCAGCCGGGAACCGAACCCGGGCCCTTAGGATTGACAGTCTGTCGCGCTGACCGCTCAGCTACCGGGGGCGGACATGTAATTATTTTCTACGCTCTAGGCAATTTTTATTGCGATGTCACACTGTACCGTAGAAGGGGAAGTACGTAGCAAAATCGGAAACGCGTCCGAGTCGGTGACGTCACGCAAGCCGCGTGTGCAGACAATGCCCGGAAGGCGGTCGTGCTCGCGGCTCAGCGCCTGCCTGCACGTGCTCCACTCGCCAAAGCGCCGCCGAACAGCTCTGCAGACCCGGTGTAAGGGGCCAGGCCGAGTTGTCACCTGCACATCGCAGGCAGGCTGTGTGAGCGCCTCGCAGAGCCCCAAACAAACACAGCAGAGAGGTCTGGCGGTCAACGCGTTGTCTGCGCGGTGGTCTTTCAATACACTAGCGACTTTCTTGTTTCGTGTATACAGGGTGAAAAGCATTTAATCCGACAAACTCTGGGAAGTTGTAGGGGATATCAAAACAAATATTTTTCCCTAATGTCATTTTTGCCTATGAGGATTATTTAAACCGGTGGAGGCCGTATTACACTCTTCAGTTGTTAGAGGGCGTATCACGCTCTTCAGTTGTAGGCAACTGCTGTCCACCAGTGTAGTAGTGCATTGTCTCTGTTTACTAATGGAGCGATACACCTGGAGTGAGTACACTGATATGGTTGGTGCGTACTACGTAGCGCACCATAACGGACGAGCTGCACAGCGGGTTTATCATCAGCAATATCCTAATCGCCGTATCCCGCATCATGCGACCTTTGCTGCTGTGTACCAACGTCTACGTGAGATCGGGTCATTTAGCAGATTACCTGGACAGGGACGCCATCGCACGGTAAGAACGCTGCAGTTTGAGGAAGCTGACTTGCAGCATGTGGAGCGGGATCCTTCAATCAGCACTCGTGCAATTGCATGTAACATGAGGACGAATCAGACGAATGTAAGAACAGCCCTTCGAGAGCAATTGTTACGTCCATTTCACTTACAGCGTGTCCACAACCTGGAACCATTTGATTATCCACCCAGAGCACAGTTTTCGCAGTGGTACCTGGAACAGTGTGAAATGCATCCTGGCGTGATGGACTCTTCAACATGCACAATTCGCATCTTTGGAGTGAGGATAACCCACATGCCACAGTTACTAGCACTCATCAAGTGAGGTTCTTCGTTTATATGTGGGTCGGTGTTGTTGGGGACTGTTTAATTGGGCCGTATCTGCTACCTAGGCCATTAAATGGCAGGCACTATTACAATTTTCTCTCCAGAGCATTGCCAGAATTGCTGGAAGACGTCCCGCTCCCTACAAGACAGTGCATGTGGTTCCAACATGACGGGGCGCCGGCACATTTCAGTCGTCGTGTGCGTCGATTCCTGGACCGACGGTTCCCAGAAACGGGGATTGGCAGAGGTGGTGCTGTACCATGGCTTGCTCGATCCCCAGATATGTCTACTCTGGACTTTTTTATGTGGGGAGAGACGCGCAACCTTGTTTACTCAACTCCTGTTGCATCAGAAGAGTATCTGGTTGCCCAGATAGTAGCAGCAGCAGGAACAATTCAGGATACTCCTGGGGTTTTTGCCCGTGTCAGACAGAACATGATCCGACGGTGTAACCTTTGTTTACGTGTCAATGGATGCATTTTGAAAATCTACTGTAATTGAAATTGGGTTGTGTTAACGTGTTGTCTCTTGGTCATAGAAAAATGGAAAAGTGTTTGTTGGTTTAATTAATTTGCCACCAGAGAAATCTTCCTCTACCGGTTTAAATACTGCTCATAGGAAAAAATGACATTAGGGAAAAATATTTGTTTTGATGTCCCCTACAACCTCCCAGCGTTTGTCGGCTTAAATACTTTTCACTCTGTATGAGATGCCTGTTCTTTCAGATATGTCTGAAGGATCGGACACTACCCGTTTCCCTATTTAAGACATTATAACAAGGAAACTAATTACCGTACGAATACCAAACTTGGTAGGCATTTATGTCCAGAGTACGGGGTGCGCGATTTCCATGTGTCATAGCGCCACCGTTCAGTTTCAACTATGGCCACCAGGTGCCGTCGTCAGTCATCGTGATTCATAGCCCCACACACCTGATAAGTCGCAGTGCACTTGTTGACATATCAACATGAGCTTGGACAGAAGGAGCAGGTCATTACTGGTGAAGCTCTATTATCAAAGCAACAGCAATGCTGCAGCTGCACTTCGAGAATATCGCCGGCTTAAAGGATTACGGAAGGGTCCTCTTTCTCCTTGGAGACCTGGGTGTCGCTCCGGGAAGAGGCCGATGACCGGTTGCACCACAGGTGGTTAATAAAATCGCTGCGCGCCATATCCGATCGTCAGGCAGAGCGCGTGCTGCGAACGACAATTGGACATCCCGTGGTGCTTCGGACCATTCTCAAATGGTATTCGAGCAAGATCCATATCGTACAGCAGCTTGCGCCACAGGAAGCACAACGACGTGTTGACTTCGCTCTCCACTTTCTCGCAAGGACTGAAGTTGACGAGTGCTGGTTCGGGACCGTTCTATGGACAGACGAAGCTAATTTTTCTCTGACGGGTGAGGTGAACACAAAGAATTGCCGAGTGTGTGGATATTCACCTCCAGTCGCTGTGCATGAAGTTACCCTGTATGGTGAACGTGTCACGTATGGTGTGGTTTCACGGCTACGTTCATCAATGGCCCATTCTTTTTTGAACAGGTTGGCCCTCAAGGACCGAAGACGTGCAGTGTGACTGGCCAGCGCTACTGCGATATGCTTCACCAGCATGTCATACCCGCCCTACGGGAGAGAGACGCATTAAACTCAACAGTTTTCATGCAAGATGGGGCCTGATTCCACATCACTCGTGAAGTTCACCTGTTTTTCCGAAACACATCTGGAAACGATCGAATTATCAGCCGATCGTTTCCAAATGCTTGGCCGGCACGATAAACTGATCTCACTCCCTGTTATTTCTGGTTGTGGGGCAACCTGAAGGACAAGGTTTACCAGGGGAACATTCACAAGTATGCCGATCTGAAGCGCAACGTATCAAGGCAGGTAGCCAGTATACTCACGGACATGCTTCGTTCTGCTGTGCGGAATACAGTCCTGCACTTTCAGATTCTTCTGGACACTGATGGGCGCCATATTGAGCCCTTCTGGTAGCAGTAATGGTTCTGGTATGTAATGGTACGGTGTATCTTTTGTAATGGTATTGTGTATTGTAGCCACATATTAAAAGTGTTTCAATTGAACTGCTTCTGCCAGGCACTTAAATGTGAATTGCAGAGTATCCATGTTGATGTAGATGCGTTATTTCTCTTCCCCACATCCTTGAAATTGATGCTAGCATGTTTTGCGTTCGTATGGTAATTAGTTTCCGTGTTATGAAGTGTTAAATAAGGAAAATTTAACTATAACCACACGTTATAATGAAGACGATGACGACTAATAATCCCTTCAATGCAGATGCAACAGCCTATCAAGCAGGAGACCCAGGTTCGAGTCAATGCCCACTGGCAGCTAATGTCTTTAATTCCCTTGTGTCTTTCTAGTTTCAAGTGGCAACTCAGTCTACTGCAGCACCCCTGGCGTTTCATTCCCGCATTAAGTCTCGTCTGAGACGAGTGGTCATTTCCATTTACATGATAGCGCCAAAACTGCATATGTTGCAGAACTCTCTGCTGTGCGGTTTGGTACCTGATCAGAGAAAGTGAGGCTTATGAAGGGACCATCCTTTTTACGAAAAAATCGAAATGTAGTAACAGAATGTAGTAACAAAAATGATAATAGAATTTGTACGGACAAAAACTAAATTCTTTACACTTCTCAGAGCTGAGAGAATACGAAAAGTGTCAACCAAACATTGAAAACTACCTTAATTTATTTACTCGTGAAAAGGCATACTTCCAAACACATCACTGTTATAAGAAATTTCACTAAAAATGTTTGTCCATTTGAATTCTTGCTTATTCATAGTGTACACTTTTTCCTTCAATACACATTGCAAAACGTAAATACCTTTTGTCCTTTAGGTTTTCTCCTCTGTCCTGCGGAGGAACATTAGAAGAAAAAATACCGGACCATCGAACAACCTTCGAGTGAGGTAGCGCAAATGGACCTGCATTGAGGAGGACAACAGTTGAAATCCGCGTCCGGCCATCATGTTTTAGGTTTTCCGTGGTTTCCCTAAATCACTTAAGGTGCATTCCGGATGGTTCCTTTAAAAGGGCATGGCCCTTTTCCTTGCGTATTCCTCCTTAATCTGAGCTTGTGATCCGTCTCTAATGAACTCGATGCCATCGCGACGTTAAACACTCGTCTTCTTTCATTCAACGAACCTTCACAGCGTGTCATGAAAGCAAAGCAGTCAGCAAAATAAAGGTTATCAAGTGACAAAATCTATTACTATGACAGAAGTCAGCTCAATGAGAATAGGTTAACTTTCTGTGTTAGCAGCAAAACTGCAGTCCCTTGTTTCTACACATGCACAGTCTGCAGCATGTAGAGTTGTAAAACTACAGTAAGCTACTGTAGACTATCATAAGTAACCGCAGACTATGCTAATTTTCCTAGTACCTCTGGTCAGTTCGGGTTGTACCCACGTTACTTGTACGTTAGGTGTGTTGCATACCTATCGGGCGTTACCTCATAACGATCGCTTTCTTCGCGTATGCAATCAATGTCTTTCTAGATTTCACAAAAACTGGAAGCAGTGAACCATCTAGAACTGAGTGAGGGTATATAAAGCGCTGGGTAACCTACATAACATTTTTGTTCTACATAGTTTTACTCCTGTCTGTTAATTAAAAGAAAACAGTATTTCTAGCAAAATTGAAACTGTCAATGTTTAGTTCGGTTTTTTCTCGAAAATTGTTGATCTTTAAAGTGAAAAGTGAAATTTTGTAGTAAAAATAAAGAAAACGATACATATTTACCATAGAGCGCTAAACAATGCAAATTCATTAACGGAAAGGGAAAATGAAAATAGCAGCAAAACAAAAATATATCAAACATCGCTTCAATACTTCGTGGAACTTATGTAAATATGTTTCCGTTATTCGTAAACAACGTTCGCAAATGTCAGTAACAACAGGAAACTCTTGCCTTTGATCATGATGAAGAACGTTCTACTGAGTGCAATATAACAACAATATTTATAGATATTATATTATATGTTTGTGCATATAATCTGTACTTGTATCACACAAAAGAGCAGAAGTTAGGCGATCAATTAATTTTTATTACTTGTAAAATGCATTTATATTCTGTAAGGATGTGAAATACACAGTGAAGTAACACTGAACAATGTACGGTCCTAATTATGTGGAAAACAAACCAACAGAAAAACAAAGAAAAAGCTCAGTTTCTCTCTTGCATATTCATTTATGTTTCTTTCCCTACCAGTGTCACCAGTACTGTCAGTAATCCCACCATTTACCAAGTCACTTGTGTAGTGTACCAAAACCACCGAATCTTAGTTCTGGTTGTGAGACTCTAGAAGCATGCTCAAAATACTGAAACTCCACATTCGGCGCAGTCAGTTAATTATAGATGCCACTGATCCATTCGTAACGTAGTTGGCATCTCATTTACACGCAAGCACATGACGTACACCCACAACGAGCAGCCAATTTGAGCCAGAAAGTTGCTCGTGTAAAGCGATCTTGAGCCCGTAGCGATTTTCTTGTTTCAGTCGACTACTCGTGGCAAGTTAGTCTACTGCAGCGCCCCTGGCGTGTCATCCATGTACCGAGACTCGCTTCTCACGAGGTTTCGTTCTTGTTTACACGTAGGCGCTTAAGTCGCCTGGGATGTGAGAGCTGCCTGTTGCCCTGGCTGGCCGGCTACTGAAGGAGAGAAGTGAGGTTGAAAGGTGACACATTTCTTACGGAAATTCAAAATACTGTAACAGCGTTAAAGAACTAGTAATGATGATAGAGTTCATTGAAGACTAAATCAAAACTCGCTGTGGATGTTCTTGACATAGGTCGTCTGATAAACTCTCTTCTGTGTCGAGAACCTGTTTATATGGTCTGAAGAAACAGTATCAAATGAAGAATCTAGGAACACACATCAGTCCCTAGCCTATCGGTTCAGTAGGGGAAAATGTCTTCCAAACATTTTAAAACATCATCATTTAATGGAATAGAAATTCGGTTCAGTTCTAAGTATTTTTTTCTTTTTTATTATACTATCGGTTTCTGTATCTTGAATCTCCGTCATCTGATGCCATCAAATAATTAAAAAATCTTAAAAGTGTGACAGTTGGGCCAGTCACGAGCCATGAAACCCACATCAAACGATGCATGGGAGCATAAGAATAGCAACCGTGGTTCCCGCCTCTACAGCCGACAAGGAACTGACTCAGTTCCTTGTTGAGTCGGTTTCTTGGCCGTCGAGGAATTGTGTTGACCCACGGTACAATCAAATAACACATACAGGTTCCATGAGTCACATTTCACCTCCTGATATCAGATGGGAGAGTGTGCTACTATGTGAATATCTAAAGATTGCTGGTAACCCCGACCTTCCAACGTTCTGCAATGTATTCTCTGTGGAGCGGAAAAGATTAAGACATCCCAATCCTATCATAGCCAGGAGTATTACTGATGAATTCTTCTCGGGTTACCAGTCGAGTGATGGCGTCGTCTTGTCGCAACGTTTCAATGAGTCTCGTACCCATCATCTTCTGGCGAAGTCACATTCCACATTTTTATTACTAAAAATGACTTCAGAGTCACCGATGAATGAAAACGCTGTTGGCAACCAAACTGACCCTGCAATGTTTGAAACTGTCTTGTATCCAGGAGAAACCCGCTGGATTTGATCTGCCTCGGTTTTTTGGACCAGCCTAAACCGAATCCGAACAGGCCATAGAAGATGTACAGACGCTTTCCACATGTGGCGCAAATCTTTATCACCATCATATGACTGTGGTGCGAAACGACGGACAGATGCTCATGTTATATCGTGACGCATGTGTCTAGAACAGTCCTTTCGAAGATTTATTGGTAGTGATCAGTGGTGTAATGAAGTACATAAAACAGCTCGATATTCAGTTGTAGCTCTTGTCGTTTGGGTTATATTACACTGGAGCGCTGTGATGAAGTTTAGTAAGAAACTTCCTGGCAGATTAAAACTGTGTGCCGGACCGAGACTCGAACTCGGGACCTTTGCCTTTCCGCTGCAGAGTGAAAATCTGATTCTGGAAACTTCCCCCAGGCTGTGGCTAAGCCATGTCTCCGCAATATCCTTTCTTTCAGGAGTGCTAGTTCTGCAAGGTTCGCAGGAGAGCTTCTGCAAAGTTTGGAAGGTAGGAGACGAGGTACTGGCAGAAGTAAAGCTGTGAGAACGGGGCGTGAGTCGTGCTTGGGTAGCTCAGTTGGTAGAGCACTTGCCCGCGAAAGGCAAAGGTCCCGAATTCGAGTCTCGGTCCGGAACACAGTTTTAATCTGCCAGGAAGTTTCATATCAGCACACGCTTCGCTGCAGAGTGAAAATCTCATTCTGGAAGTTTAGTAAGGTTTGTGTATGTATAGCTATTCCTGTGATTAAAAAAAATTTTCTTATTCAATTTTTGGTTGATAGCATTCACTTTTTTATGCTGCAGTAATTTTCTGAAATTGCAAAATTCGCTCCAGAAAAGTAATGTTCCCCAATGAGAAAAAATTATCATGTATCTAGAAATAAACACCTAGCGCAAAACACAACCTCATGTCTCTCAACAACAAAGACGTTGGAAATTGGCGGAAACTGATTATGGCAGTCTCTAGTGTACATTCTTTTGTGTGATTCTAAAATCAGTCAACAGACTGAAACACCGATCAGGAAACATCATGTGTTCCTGGGTGCACTACCAGCAAAGTACAACACTCTCCCCTATTGTACAGAATTTTAAAACTCTGGCTACAACAGGCCATGGCTAATTTTTTATGGAATAATATGTGGTTAAAGGTTTGATAGCCGCAAAAAATTGTTGCGGGGGACCCGAGAAAAACATTCACCAAGTATTTTGTCCGCAGGCTAGTATTTTATGGCAGCGAAAAGCGAAAAAGCTTGAACAGTTTTGAAATGTGGTTGTCGAGAAAAATTTTGAATGCACAGACAATGCCAAATGAAGGAGTATAACTAAAAATGGGAGAGGAACGAAAACAAGCAGAATGTTAAGACTGAGGAAAACATATTTGCTGGGATACTGTCTGTAAAGAAGAGTCATTGAAGGGAAGGGAGGGATAGGAACGAAAGCCCTTGGACTGCTGGATGATACTAAAAGAAAAGACAAAATCAGCAGCAGAGGAAAGTGGAGAGCGTTCAGAAGCAGAAGAAGTAAACAAATGAAACTACATGGTTCCAGAGAACTTTTTAAGTCTCAAATATCTGTGATGTATGTTTGCAGATTGAACCGATGATGAAAATTTGTAGGAAGGCCAGCATTCAAACCCGCATCTCCTGCTCGCTAGGCAGATGTGCTAACCCCTACACCAACCTGGTACAGTGGTTTTGCGTGACTGTACAGACTATCCTAACACGCCTCCGTCGTCAGTCCAAATTCCCATTCACACATCAGCCTACTTGATATTCCCAGTAAACTTGAATAGTATTGTAGAGGCTCTCCAACTGTATTGGAATAACACCTCAGCATCGAATGAAACGGGGAATCCTGCCTGAAGCATAGGCGCAGGTGCGTTAATCAAATGAAATTATATGGTTCCAGAGGCATTTTCACGTCTCTAACATCTACGATGTACCCGGGTGATCAAAAAGTCAGTATAAATTTGAAAACTTAATAAACCACGGAATAATGTAGATAGAGAGGTAAAAATTGACACACATGCTTGGAATGACATGAAGTTTTATTAGAACAAAAAAAAAAAAAAAAAAAGTTCACAAAATATCCGACAGATGGAGCTGGACAGAAACGTCAGTGACTACGCATGACAATTGTGTATAAGAGGAGCTGTAATGAGAGAGAGAATCAGATGCGCCAGCAGTCGCAGCATGTTGACGTTACCCGAAAAGGCGCTTTTAGTGAAGCTGTATTATCAGAATGGGGAATGTGCTAGTCCAGCGTTACGCTCCTCGAAGCCGCGGGTTGTTTAGACGATAGACCCCGTAGTGGCCGACCGAGCACAAGGCGTAATGCTGCTGAGACAGTCCAGGAAGAAATGGAGACTGTAGCGGGTTCGTCTATGCACGGGGAAGTCAGCGCTCGTGCAGTCGCACGTCGCACCGGCATTCCATACACTACTGTTTGGTTGGCACTTAGGCGTACCCTCCGATGCTATCCGTACAAAATCCATCGGCATCATGAACTGTTACCTGGCGATTTAGTGAAGCGGAGGGCACTTGCGGTGTGGGCGTTTCAAAAGATGGCGGAAGATGACGATTGGATGAGTAACGTTTTGTGGACCGACGAAGCTCATTTCACGCCCCGAGGGTCTGTCAATGCCCACAACTGCAGAATTTGAGCTACCGAAAATCCTAGAACTGTCGTGGAAACTCCATTGCACGACGAGAAAGTCACGGTATGGGTTGGATTTACAACACCTACCGTTAACGGGCCTTTTTTCTTCGAGGAAATGCGTGATTCTGGTTTTGTAACTGCTACCGTGACGGGTGAGAGGTACGTCGATATGTTACAGAATCGCATCATCCCCAGCCTGGCTGATAAAAACCTGCTGGAACGTAAGAGATTTATGCAGGATGGCGCTCCACCCCATATTTCTAGACGCGTGAAAGATCTCTTGCGCGCGTCGTTTGGTGATAATCGTGTGCTCAGTCGCCACTTTCGTCATGCTTGGCCTCCCAGGTCCCCAGACCTCTGTCCGTGCGATTATTGGCTTTGGGGTTACCTGAAGTCGCAAGTGTATCGTGATCGACCGACATCTCTAGGGATGCTGAAAGACAACATCCGACGCCAATGCCTCACCATAACTCCGGACATGCTTTACAGTGCTGTTCACAACATTATTCCTCGACTACAGCTGTTGTTGAGGAGTGATGGTGGACATATTGAGCATTTCCTGTAAAGAACATCATCTTTGCGTTGTCTGACTCTGTTATGCTAATTATTGCTATTCTGATCAGATGAACTTTTGTATTTTTTTGGTTCTAATAAAACCCCATGTCATTCCAAGCATGTGTGTCAATTTGTACCTCTCTATCTACATTATTCCGTGATTTATTCAGTTTTCAAATTTATACTGACTTTTCTGATCACTCGGTATATACGCAGACGGAAGTGATGAATGAAAATTTGTACCAAGGCAGGGTCTCCTCACAATACTATACACTTGTAGAGCCTTTGCAACGCTGTTCGAGTTTATGGAGAATACCATGTAGGCTGAGGCGTGAATGGGAATTTGGACCGAGGAGGGAGGCACGCTAGGGTAGTCCGTGTATTGTGCAAAGCCACTGTGCCATGGTGGCGCAGTGGTCAGCACATCTGCCTAGTGACCGGGTATCGAATTCCGGACTTCGTAAAAAATTTTATTTGTCACTTCAGTCTGCATATAAGAAGAAACCAAAAGACTGTGTAGGGTACATGCGTGACGGCATTACAAATTACGTAATATTTATAACATACGGTTGACATCAAACGTTAATCGTACTATGTTTGGTAGCATGACTATGCAACGGAGCATCGGCTTTTTGTTGTGTTGCTCTTTTCCACATGCGAGTTCATCTTGAGCGCGTATCGGGGCCAGTTACTGAATTTATGATACACTGGTATACTCAATGTAGCTAACAAATGTGTTTTGAAATACGCAGATACGTGGTTCTCAAGAAGCGCAGCAGGAGTTGGTCCGTTTAATAATAGCCTGTCAGCACAGCAGTGGCAAGCAGAAGAGAGCGGACCAGATGTAACATTTCAATATTGCCGCTGTTAAACGACACGAACTGAATGATGAGTTGGGACAATCCAGTTGACCCTGTCGCTGGTTTACGCAACTGTATTTACTTTTAGATGCATCAGACATTCGATTCTGCTCGATGTGAGGCAACATCCAGGCACATTCAAGAGCAGTGGCAGCCCCTGGCTAACACTGTTATTACTCTCGTCTCTAATCTCGTATTTAGAAGTAGTGGTTTTATTTACCTGTGGATCACTCTTGAAAGCATATCGGATGTGTCGTGGTGTTGAAGTTTAAGAACAAGAACATAATCCAGAAGTAGAGCGTTTCAGAATGAATCCAATTCATGAAAATTAGCATTTGTTTGTTTGGTCGTTTCATATGCGTTTCTGTACCGCTCATCCAGTCCCTAATGAAACTCTGGTGAGTGTGCGCATGGTCGCGAAGGTTTCTGTGGGAGTAAGAATCAAGAATCACCTAGGTGAGATGGAGGGGGGGGGGGGGGGCGGGGGGTATACTGCCTGAAAAAATCTACTGTGACAGCAAGCCACCCCTAGCACCCATATGGCCGAAGGTTTGTGGCGAAAAGGTGTGACACAGAAACATAATCAGGAACACCTGGAACAATTTCAACCACATTTCGTACTGTTGGAGGAGGATACACCTACCGCCACTACCTGTGGGGATGACGATGGGAAGGGGTGGTGTGTAGAAACGTCCGAAAATGACCTATTGGTATATATTTACAGTAATTAGTTGACTTGCAATGCCTTAAAAGTATGTAGTGCAGGTACGTAGCGCAGTCGTCTCTTATTTGCATTTTTGACTGCATCAACCACATCATGACAATGAGCACTGCTGCGAGCCAAATGTTATCCACCGTGATTCGGGGCCAAAGATCATGCCACGTGGCTCAATACCGTTTAGTAGAAATGTCTCTGGAGTGAGCATTCAGATCCGCAGAATTGATTTTGTACTGTCAATATATATTGCCACGTTGGTCAGGTGGTCTCGGGACGTTGTAGTTTTGTCCGCAACGCGTCTTACGAAATTTGGATCTCATTACATAGCTCGTACAGACAGAATCTCTTCGTAGGTGCTGTGGATTTAGTACAGGCGTTTTGTAGACAACATAACAATTTCCGTTTGATATCTGGAATGAACTGGGCTCTTCGCTCTGGGGAGCAAAGACCAAATCACATTGAGCATCACGTCACGGCTCCGTCACGTCAGCGTGTCTTCACATTCTCTGTCAAATCAAGTCACGTAAGTTCGCTTTGCCCAGAAACGAATGATGAAGGTGAGGTTATGAGTCACCATTCGTATTACAAAAAGTCAGAGTATAGTATCGGAATTGAGGAACTAGCAACGACAAAGTTTATTAATGGCCAAAGATAACTTCTGAGCGCTTACTCTCGATCAATGTTGTCCGTAAAGTGCTGAGAAGTGAAACAGTGTTTCAAAACCTCGACGTTTATTTGCTACAGAAAATATATACATTCAACCACATCAAATAATAGGTACATGGGAATAAATAGAGCCTGTTTAACTTCCCATTATGTTTTTTTTTCTTACATAACTATTGATTGAATCTGACCCTTTCATTTAAAATGTTATTTAGTGGAAATTGCTTTGTGAACTTACGTTCTTATTTATATACATTGTGAGCACCAGCTCTATTCTGTTATTGTAAAACCTAAATAATTTTTTTTCAGATGTGCGATACCAAATGACAAAAATATCCAAGCTATCGTGGAACATCTACAATTTGCCACAAAAAGAAAGCATAAAAATAAAATAAAGATTAAGAAGAAACAAGAACACGAAAGCCACTTCTGTAGTGTGAGTGATTGCGGCAAAAATTGGTTAACTTACGACATTAGCAGACGTCGATACGGTCAAAACTCTTACCGAGAAACCTTAAAGTGCCGTGACATTACGTGACTTGAAGCCACGTTGACGACCATTTAAAATGCATTGTGCAATGTTTTAACGTATCGGCGTCGTCCCGAGATCACGTTGCTGTTCCAATTTAAGGTTGACAATATGTACAGAACGTAATGCACTTTCCAGAGATATTTTTACTCAATGCTCAGTACCACAACACGTTTAATGTGATCGCAAGAGTCGCGTGTTGCAAAACAGCGGAGTATTAGGGAGTTTCCAGCGACAGTCCTTTCTCTCGAAACGACAATCAGTTACTGGCAGAATTACAAGTTTCCTAAAAAATTCAGATAAAACTGCAGTGCGAAATTCGCTAGAGATCTGAATGAAACAAGTGTACAAATATCTATGACATAAGTTAAATGTGTGTGAAATATATGTGATGTACCCGTACGCCGGCGAAGCCACGAGCAAAATGCTGTTAGAAAATACTTTAGCACGGACTAATTCGTTTAAGACGTTACATACAATATGCGTAAATTTTTTATTGGCCACGGAGAAACGTCTGTTATAATGCAAGCCAAAAAAAGGACCCTTTTAGCGTGTTGATCAAATGTAAGCGATTACGTTCAGAGTTGATAAGCATAAATTCCACCTACGACTTCAGAGCACTTCTGAATTCTCTTGAGAACATAGCGTGTTGCTTTTCTCTCACTTGGCATTCTGGTATGAGGACCTGACTATTCAAAATCCGAACGATCAATTCGTATCTTTACTTTTTATATGTAGATTCGCCTTTCAATTATCCCCACTGGCAAAAATCTAAAGGTAAAATCAGAAGACTTTGGTGACAAAAAAAAGATGACCATACTTGCCGATTCGTCTTCCGAAGAATCTTAGATGATAGTCTCTTGTCGGCTGTAATATACAAGTGGTCCCGTCATGCTGGAAGAACGTACCCATCCTTGCAGCCAGAGGAACCACTTCCAGTAATGCTGGAAGCTCGTTTCCGAGAAAGTCTAGATGACGGAGTCTTATAAGACGTTGTGGCAACACAGCAGACCCAGTCAACTTATTGTCTATCGTACCACAGCACACATTTACAGAGAATCGTTCTTGAAAATCCATCTCCACCAAGGCATGTGGGTTTTCGTCGCATCACTAACACGTCAAATGAAAACTTATATCTGTTTCGAGCTATGTCTCTTTAATCAATAAAAACCTCTCAAAATATTTACCATTGCTCCTAAACTCTCTGTGTACTGGCATCAAGACTGAAGTGCCAAAGAAACTGTTATAGCTATGCGTATTCAAATACAGAGAGATATAAACAGGCAGAATACGGCGCTGCGGTCGGCAACGCCTTTACAGAACACCAAATGCGTGGCGTAGTTGTTAGATCTGTTACTGCTGCTACAATAGTGGGTTATCAAGATTTAAACGCGGTGTTATAGTCGGCGCACGAGCGATGGGACTCAGCATCTCCGAGGTAGCGATGAAGCGGGGATTTTCCATTACGAAATATCGGACATCGATGCAGCCGCAAGAAAATTCTACAAGAACGGGATCGACGACGACTGAAGATAATCGTTCAAGTGACAGAAGTGCAATGCTTCTTCAATACTGGGGTATCGACAAGTGTCAGCGTGCGAACCATTCAACGAAACGTCATCGATATGGGCTTTTGGACCCGACGGCGCACTCGTGTACCGTTGATGACTGCACGACACAAAGCTTTACGCCTCGCCTGGACCTTAAACACCGACACTGGACTGTTGATGACTGGAAACATGTTGCCTGGACGGACGAGTCTCGTTTCAAATTGTATCGAGCGGACGGACGTGTACGGATATGGAGACAACCTCATGAATCCATGGACTCTGAATGTCAGCAGGGACTGCTCAAGCTGTTGGAGGCTCTGTAAGGGTGTGTGGCGTGCGCGGTTGGAGTGATATGGGACGCCTGATACGTCTAGGTATGACTCTAAGAGGTGCCATGTACGTAAGTACCCAGTCTGATCACCTGCATCCATTCATCTGCATTTTGCGTTCCGACGAACTTGGGCAATTCCAGCAGGACAATGCGATACCCCACACGTCCAGAATTGCTGCAGAATGGCTCTAGGAACACTCTTCTGAGTTAAAACAGTTCCGCTGCCCACCAGACTCCCCAGACATGAACAATATTGAGCATATCTGGAATGCCTATCAACGTGCTGTTCAGAAGAGATTTGCACTCCCTCGTACTCTTACGGATTTTGGACAGCCCCACAGGATTTATGGTGTCAGTTCCCTCCAGCACTACTTCAGACATTAGTGGAGTCCATGCCACGCCCTGTTGAGGCACTTGTGCGTGTTCGCGGGGCCCTAAACGATAATAGGCAGGTGTACCAATTTCAGTGTAGTTCGACAAGGCTGGCAGTGGTAGCCACCGTGGCCTTATGGCAGAAACCGGCCCTGCATTTGCCTGAAGTAATTCACGGAAAGTTTGAAAACTTAGTCTCCAGTGATTCAGCATGTGTTAAATCTACATCTACAAACCAACTCCAGAAGCAACAACAAAGTGCATGGCGGAGGGTGTACCGTACCAGTATGATTGGTTTTTTGTCATATTCCATTGGCTTATTGGGCTCAGGTCCTGTGATCTTGTGCAGTTTTTTAAGGTTTGTAGGGTTGGGTAAGAAATTGGAGTCCCGACACGTGACCCAACCGTTGGGCAGTAGAAAAATTTCGTTGCACAGAGGCGAACGCAAGACTTCCTACAGGACGCCACTTGGTCGATTAATGTGACACTACTCTACCACAGTTACCGAACTGGTAAATGAGAATTTGCAGTCTAATGCGATATTCTGACAACCTGTCGGTCTTGATTAAAGGCATTCGGAATTCGATCACGCGCCTTCTCGGTTACGGCCAGACCACATGGCCCGACATACCGTTAGGCGGGAGGGGGCAGCTTTTACGAGAGTCTCGAGAAAACCATCCACGCTACAGAATGGATCACACACTGAACATGCGGGCCACTTCCTTAGCCTTGAAACAGCTCGCTCGACCTTGCCTGTCAGCCTCTCAGGTGGCGCCCAAGTCAGGCTTGCTATCGTGTTTCTGCACTGAAGCACTTGCGTCACCTGCTGCTGTTCTCATGCGATGTGCTGAGCTAAAGCTACAGCCTGCCCCACGGTCACTGCCTCTCCCTCCCTCCCCCCCCCCCCCTCTCTCTCTCTCTCTCTACATCTCTAAGACACACACACACACACACACACATCTGCCAAACCAAATACACGTAACGTGTGAATGATCCTAGTTACTATGGCGATCCCGCTGTTAGAGTGATTTTTCCCCAACATGATTGGAAAACGATGTGTTTCCTAAACACAATCGACTGAGCGAGGCGCACCCCGCCTCCCCCCCCCCCACCTCCACCACCTTGTGGGGCTGTAATATCTCTTTATATTCGATGAATTATTCTGATACAATTCTACCCTTGAATGACTTTTACTAATTTTCTATCTTCCTACTCGCAGAATCCATTCGCAAAGTAGTTTCATACAATAGCTATGCCATGAGCGCATAATTATTCTCTGTAGTACTCTCTCTGGTGGTTGTTGGAAAAAAGCTTCCGATATATATATATATATATACAGGGTGTTTCAAAAATGACCGGTATATTTGAAACGGCAATAAAAACTAAACGAGCAGCGATAGAAATACACCGTTTGTTGCAATATGCTTGGGACAACAGTACATTTTCAGGCAGACAAACTTTCGAAATTACAGTAGTTACAATTTTCAACAACAGATGGCGCTGCGGTCTGGGAAACTCTATAGTACGATATTTTCCACATATCCACCATGCGTAGCAATAATATGGCGTAGTCTCTGAATGAAATTACCCGAAACCTTTGACAACGTGTCTGGCGGAATGGCTTCACATGCAGATGAAATGTACTGCTTCAGCTGTTCAATTGTTTCTGGAGTCTGGCGGTACACGTGGTCTTTCAAGTGTCCCCACAGAAAGAAGTCACAGGGGTTCATGTCTGGCGAATAGGGAGGCCAATCCACGCCGCCTCCTGTATGTTTCGGATAGCCCAAAGCAATCACACGATCATCGAAATATTCATTCAGGAAATTAAAGACGTCGGCCGTGCGATGTGGCCGGGCACCATCTTGCATACACCACGAGGTGTTCGCAGTGTCGTCTAAGGCAGTTTGTACCGCCACAAATTCACGAAGAATGTCCAAATAGCGTGATGCAGTAATCGTTTCGGATCTGAAAAATGGGCCAATGATTCCTTTGGAAGAAATGGCGGCCCAGACCAGTACTTTTTGAGGATGCAGGGACGATGGGACTGCAACATGGGGCTTTTCGGTTCCCCATATGCGCCAGTTCTGTTTATTGACGAAGCCGTCCAGGTAAAAATAAGCTTCGTCAGTAAACCAAATGCGGCCCACATGCATATCGCCGTCATCAATCCTGTGCACTATATCGTTAGCGAATGTCTCTCGTGCAGCAATGGTAGCGGCGCTGAGGGGTTGCCGCGTTTGAATTTTGTGTGGATAGAGGTGTAAACTCTGGCGCATGAGACGATACGTGGACGTTGGCGTCATTTGGACCGCAGCTGCAACACGGCGAACGGAAACCCAAGACAGCTGTTGGATCACCTGCTGCACTAGCTGCGCGTTGCCCTCTGTGGTTGCCGTACGCGGTCGCCCTACCTTTCCAGCACGTTCATCCGTCACGTTCCCAGTCCGTTGAAATTTTTCAAACAGATCCTTTATTGTATCGCTTTTCGGTCCTTTGGTTACATTAAACCTCCGTTGAAAACTTCGTCTTGTTGCAACAACACTGTGTTCTAGGCGGTGGAATTCCAACACCAGAAAAATCCTCTGTTCTAAGGAATAAACCATGTTGTCTACAGCACACTTGCACGTTGTGAACAGCACACGCTTACAGCAGAAAGACGACGTACAGAATGGCGCACCCACAGACTGCGTTGTCTTCTATATCTTTCACATCACTAGCAGCGCCATCTGTTGTTGAAAATTGTAACTACTGTAATTTCGAAAGTTTGTCCGCATGAAAATGTACTGTTGTCCCAAGCATATTGCAACAAACGGTGTATTTCTATCGCTGCTCGTTTAGTTTTTATTGCCGTTTCAAATATACCGGTCATTTTTGAAACACCCTGTATATATCCTTCATACAAAAGGTGTGTAACAATTCGCATTATTTGACATTTGAGAATTAATGATATTCATCGATATATTGCGTAGTTGTTAATCAGAAGGGAACTTCCGAAAGACTGGATACGAACCTGCATTTAGTAATCGAAGAGCTCGATTGCTTCTTCGGAAGGTTAAACTTCATCAAAGCCAAATATCCGCTTGATCTGAGGTTTCCCGACTGATTATACAACGCTCCCAAAATTACGAGGAATTTTATTTGTACAGATTAGCAGACTGCCGCAAAGCACGAGCCTGCAGAGAAGAAGAGTCATCGCCTGATTTCATTCTAACAAGTAAAATTTCTGAATCATTTTGAGTGACTGAGTTATGACTGTGTTTCCTATTATGAATGATTAATTGCTCGAACAAATTGAGAACTACGTAACTACATAATTACATAGATAGGAGGAAAATTACAGTGGCCATCCTCATTGCGACCCGCGCCGGCCCCGGTAGTCAGCACTCACGCTATTCGTTCGTTTCTTTCGTCAGTCGACTTTACTGAGTCGAGTTATCGAGTAGTTGTACTTTCCTATGTAGCACGCGGGTCCGCGTCATCGTATTTTATACGTTTCTGTCTGGCACATAGATACCTAACACATACCTTCGAGAAAAGTCGCGGCCATTCTAGTGATCTCGTACGTTATTCTGCCTGGATTTGTTCCAGGAAAGTCGCGAATATTCTAATGTTTTCTTGTACAGAGAAAATATTTATCAGCTAAATATCTATCATTTGAAATTCAACATACTTTTGCCCGCACAACTACTGAAACATGACGGTAATGATCTGGCACATAAATTGAATCAATGCTTAACTGAACTACTGTTCTTTGAAGAAGAATCACTCTTTGTGGTTAAAAAGAGACGAGTATAAACGCCCTTAATGATCGTGATTCTGTTATGCAAGCGTTGTCTGTTTCTCCTAAATCTGACTATCCTACTTTGCACGCGCTGTACAAAATATTTGCTTGTCTACCTGCGTCTCTGCTAAAGTAGAAGCAAGTTTTTCAACAATGCGGCGTACAAAGACATGGCTGAGGACGACAATGAAGAAGGGTCAACTCAATGGCTTAGCTCTGTTGAACACTCACCTGACATTGATTGTCCTATTGACGATGTAATTAACCTATTTGCGAGGAAGAATAGGTGCACAGAATTCATCATTTAACGAAGAGAACCACAGTTGTAACTTTTATACCATAAGATGGCATTGTCTTATGTATGTGCATAATCAGTTAAAATAAAATTTTCTTAAACTTTGCATGTGACTTGATTACCTTTATTACGGTAAATGTAAAGGTCGGTCAAGATATCTTTAACACCCCCTCCATGATGGTTTTCCCGTATCCGCCACTGGTACAAGGTCCGCTGTTTTCATGACCTGGCGCTTTTATTTATAAGGGGCAGTCAAATGAAAACGAGACGGATGGGAAAATGTAAATAAATAGTTTACTATTTCAAAAGTAAACGTTATAACTGTTAATAAATTTATCCCACTGTGACACAAAACGATAATTGCTTTTACGGGAAAATCTTTGCGGCTGCCTGCGGAAACATGATCGTACCTAGACGTGGACCTCTTCGTCCGAAGCAAATCGGCGGCCACGAATGTCTTTCTTCAGGTTACCAAAAACATGGAAACCGCCCGGAGAGATATCGGAACTGCAAGGAACATGTGTAAGGGCTTCCCAACAGAACTTCTCCAGCGTAATCGGAACAACAGACACGTCAGCTCCGGGTAAGTCATAATAACCTTATTCTTTAACTACAAGTGCCCGCTCCTCACTGACTATCTGGAACACAGCGCCGCAATTAACGTACAGCGGTACGTGCACACTTTGCAAAAAAGCTGAAGCGCGCCACCAAATCCAAACTCCCAGAAATGTTGATGGATGCCATCATTGTGTTGCAGGATAATGCCCCCAGCCCTATCCCCATCACCACCACCTGTTGCTAAGATAATTTCGACTACGCTGCATAAGTTTCGCTGGTAAGCCCTTACATACTCTTCATACAGTCGTAACTGTATGCGATTCCCATGTTTTTGGAGTTCTGAAGAAAGAAATCGCGGCTGTCGACTTGTTTCGGGCAAAAGAGATGCACAACTGGGTACAATTATGGTTCCGTAGGCAACTGTAAACATTTTTCCATGACTGCATTGAGCTTCTCGTCCCACACTGGCATAAATGTATGAACACTTTCTTTACTTATTTCCACCTGTTTCGTTGTTTGACTGCTCTTACATTTTAACTTTGTGGCCTGACACGTTTCCTGTCTTCTCTCCCAGTGCACCTACTGGAAGAAAGTCGTGTGCGCCATCGTATTTTAAGTGTGTGTCGTACTTTCTAAGGCGGAACTGGGTACTAGCCAAGCATTTGCCTGAACCAACGTGGAAATCCGCCTAAAAATCACTCAAGCTGGCAAAAAAACTTTAGACCAGACCAACACTTCGTTTTATGCTCGTGCTGAGCGCCTCTTTTAAACTTTTAACATTACGACAGTGAATATCTATAGGTGTCTCTAGAACGAAACCAGTAATACAGAAAATAATACTTGATCTGTGACGGTTTATCCGTACAAGAATTTCTATCGGTCGCCGTGTCCCCGACATGCGATGCCTAGGCTAGCTTGGACTAAAAGTCGCTAATTAACCACAGTTGGGGACTGATTCGAACGACTTCATTTACCAACAGGATGGAGCACCGCCACACTGGCATCTGGAAGTGCGGCAATTTTTAAATCAAAGGATTAGTGAACGATGGAACGGTCGCACTGGGCCAAATGATTCAGCCTTACATTACTAGCTTCCAAGATCACCGGATCTGACTGCATAAGTTAATTTCTTGTGGGGTTTTATAAAAGACTCTGTTTATATGCCTCTGTTACCAGCAACGATGAATGAACTGTGATATCAGCTGTGGAAGCTGTAACTGAAGACATGCTCGCTGCTGTGTGGGAACAATTTGGATACCGCACTGACATATGCCGTGCATCTCAAGGGGGGCATATTGGACACCTATGAAAAGGCATGTAAAAAAAACTTTTTAGTTTCTCGTTCATCAAAAAACAAAATTCATTGTATATGTTTATTAGTTTCAGAAATATAGACGTGTCACATCGGATGATTCTTTTTGATACACCCTGGCCGGCCGTTGTGGCCGAGCGGTTCTAGGCACTTCAGTGTGGAACAGCGCGACCGCAACGGTCGCAGGTTCGAATCCTGCCTCGGGCATGGATGTGTGTGACGTCCTTAGGTTAGTTAAAGTAGTTTTAAGTTCTAGGGGACTGATGACTTCAGATATTAAGTCCCTTAGTGCTCAGAGCCATTTGAACCATTTGATACACCCTGTATATTAGCAAGTCTCTGGTGCTGCTTAAATATATATAGATATTCAGCGATCACAGGCCCTGCAGACCACGCGCTGCTTCCACAAACTGCCTCCATTACTTCCTGTTTTGTGCCCAGTTCCTCCAGGTGTCTTCAATTCCCAGGGCTGCTAGATCCTTCGCCAGGTCATCTATCCAGCGCTGCCTTGGTCGTCCAGTGGGGCGTTTGGTGTTTGTTTTACCCGCTAGTGCCATCTTCGCCTGTCTTCCATCTGGCTTACGGGCTACGTGGCCCACCCATTGTATTCTTTTGCTCTTTATCTTCTGTAGGATAATTTGTTGTCGCATCAGAAGGTAGATTTACTCGTTTTTCCTCCTCCTCCATTCTCCGTTATCTAAAACTGGTCCCCATATCTTCCTCATTGCTCTTCTTTCAAATATTAATAGTTTTTCCCTTTCTCGCTTAGTCATTCTCCATGTTTCTGAACCGTACATTACTGCTGGGCATATCACTGTGTTGTAGATTTTCATCTTAGTGCTCAGTGAGCTCGATTTAGAACCAAGCATGAGGGAATGCATGCATTTCGTTCCCACTGCTAATCTTTCCCTGATGTCCATTTTTATTTTGTTGTCCGTGGTAACCCAAGATCCCAAGTATTTGAACTGGTCTACTCTCCTGAACCTCTTGCCATCCATCTCAAGAAATTCTACCTGCTCTTGTCTTCTTCCTAATTGTATGAACTCTGTTTTGTCTCGATTCACTTTGAGCCCTACCTTCTGTGCATTATTGTCCATTTTCTGGTAAATATTCGCATTAAATTAATCCTAGCACACTGTCTCGTTACAGAAATTCCAAACGAGGAAACATGTTAT
Source organism: Schistocerca serialis cubense (assembly GCF_023864345.2). Lineage (NCBI taxonomy): Eukaryota > Metazoa > Arthropoda > Insecta > Orthoptera > Acrididae > Schistocerca > Schistocerca serialis. Next base: position 406,159,097 of record NC_064645.1, read on the forward strand.
ACGATGATTGTACAAGAACGTTTCGACCACCAGTTACCTTTCAGCGCTAGCCTTCCGCACCGAGCAATATCTGTTGGAGTTCCCTGTGGCGTCTTCAGCAGACGGAAGACTCACATACGTATGTCGCACTCGTGCCATATTTTGTGCTGTTATCGCGTGAGAACGGACAGTACTCACGACTGCAAGCAATCTTGGAGGTCGGGAGGGACGAACGGCAACGTCGATGGCCCGTGTGAGGACGTTGCGGCCGTTTCCGACACAGTGGGCTGTTTCCACGCGATCGTAAAACAGGCGCCACACTTGCCGCTAAGCTGCCGCTCACGCGTGGCCTAGTCGCGGGCGTGGGTGGCGACTGAGTCCTCGTGTGGCGCGACGCGGGCCGTGCCTGCGGCTTTAGCACCCGGAAACTGTGACGCGTGACGCACGCCCCGTTCTGCCCGACACGGCGGCCGCTGCACGGGCACTGCCTGGCTGATTCGACTGGCCGCGAGTGACGACAATCACGGGAACTCCCGTCCCAGCTCAAGGAGAGAGTGCCTTCTGTCGCACTCATTAGTGACTGCACCGAGACTGAGTCATCTTGACGCGCTTTAAGAGAACGTTCATGGCCAGGGTCTTTGACTGTGCAGCGTTGGGCTTTTGCTTGGCATCACAAACAGCGCAATGCAAGCCTGTTTACATCTACGCTTATAAACCAAATAATCAAAAGTATCCGGAAACATACGCTACTGGCCATTAAAATTGCTACACCACGAAGATGGCGTGCTACAGACGCGAAATTTAACCGACAGGAAGAAGATGCTGCGATATGCAAATGATTAGCTTTTCACAGCATTCACACAAGGTTGGCGCCGGTGGCGACACCTACAACGTGCTGACATGAGGAGAGTTTCCAACCGATTTCTCATACACAAACAGCAGTTGACCGGCGTTGCCTGGTGAAGCGTTGTTGTGATGCCTCGTGTAAGGAGCAGAAATGCGTACCATCACGATTCCGACTTTGATAAAGGTCGGACTGTAGGCTATCGCGATTGCTGTTTATCGTATCGCGACATTGCTGCTCGCGTTGGTCGAGATCCAATGACTGCTTGCAGAATATGGAATCGGTGGGTTCAGAAGGATAATACGGAACGCCGTGCTGGATCCCAACGGCCTCGTATCACTAGCAGTCGAGATGACAGGCATCTTATCCGCATGACTGTAACGGATCGTGCAGCCACGTCTCGATCGCTGAGTCAACAGATGGGGACGTTTGCAAGACAACAACCATCTGCACGAACAGTTCGACTACGTTTGCAGCAGCATGGACTATCAGCTCGGAGACCATGGCTGCGGTTACCCTTGATGCTGCGTCACAGACAGGAGCGCCTGCGATGGTGTACTCAATGACGAGCCTGGGTGCACGAATGGCAAATCGTCATTTTTTCGGAAGAATCCAGGTTCTATTTACAGCATCATGATGGTCGCATCCGTGTTTGGCGACATGGCAGTGAACGCACATTGGAAGCGTGTATTCGTCATCGCCGTACTGGCGTATCGCCCGGCGTGATGGTATGGGGTGCCATTGGTTACACGTCTCGGTCACCTCTCGTTCCCATTGACGGCACTTCGAACAGTGGACGTTACATTTTAGATGTATTACGACCCGTGGCTCTACCCTTCATTCGATCCCTGCGAAACCCTACATTTCAGCAGGATAATGCACGACCGCATGTTGCAGGGCCTGTGCGGGCCTTTGTGGATACAGAAAATGTTCAACTGCTGCCTTGGCCAGCACATTCTCCAGATCTCTCTCCAACTGAAAACGTCTAGTCAATGGTGGCCGAGCAACTGGCTCGTCACAATACGCCAGTCACTAATCTGGATGAACTGTGGTATCGTGTTGAAGCTGCTTGGGCATCTGTACTTGTACGCGTCATCCAAGCTCTGTTTGACTCAATGCCCAGGCGTATCCAGACCGTTATCACGGCCAGAGTTGGTTGTTCTGGGCACTGATTTCTCAGAATCTATGCACGCAAATTGCGTGAAAATGTAATCACATGTCAGTTCTAGTATAATATATTTGTCCAATGAATTCCCGTTTATCATCAGCATTTCTTCTTTCTGTAGCAATTGTAATGGCCAGTAGTTTACTATTCGATGTTGATGTGAGGTGTAACACTGACAATGAGAAGGGATAGGATGATAGTACATCTGTTAACACATCAGGGAATGACATCCATTGTACAACAGGGAGCTGCAGAGGGCAAAAATTTTAGAGGAAGGCAGAAATTGGAATACATTTAGCAGACAATTTACGACGTAGGTTGCAAGTTCCACTCTGAGATGAAGAAGTTGGCACAGGAGAGGAATTTGTGACGGGCCGAATCAAACCATTCAGAAAACTGAGGACACAAAAAAGTAAATAAGTAAATAAAATAAGACATAAAATAAAACAAACGTGTGTGTGTGTGTGTGTCCACCCTTCGCCTTTGTGATGGCGTGAACTCTCAGTGAGGTGTCTTAATGTCCGTGGAGGAATGTCACTTTATTATTCCTCAAGAGCCGAAACCACACAAGTGAAATTGGAAGCAGGGGCGTCGAGGGGACATTTTTACTTCTTTCAAAGCTGTTCCACTGGGATCAGGTCGGGACTATGTACATGTCAGTCAATTTCAGGAATGTTATTGTCCACGGAGCACTGGCTGTTCTAAATCAGGGTACAATGTCATGCTGGTATACACAGTCATTGTCTCCGAAATGTTTCTCTACTGTGCGCAGCACGCAATGCTGTAAAATGTGTTCGTATCCTTCCACATTCTGCGTTTGTCATAAGAGCAATAAGGGGACGACACCCTAACCACGAAAAACGTCCCCATCCCCATATCTCCTCAGTGCTTCACTGTTGGCACTACACATTATGGCAGCAACGTTCTGCGCAACCTCAAGTGTCGCTTAGCATTGACAAAAGAAGAGTGTGGAGCCAGGCTACCGCTGCACCCCCTCTTTTTAGTTCCTTGCGCACAGTCATTGTGCTAACTTGACTATTGGTAGCACGCCTCTCGCTGAGTTCATACGAATTTTTACAACCTCCCTTCACAACACACGACGGTGTCTGGTCTTTATTTAGCTGTGACTGTTCCTTCGCGTCTCCATTTCACAATCACACCTACACTCGACTTGAGCAGCTTCAGAAGGTCTGAAACCTCCCTGCTGGATCTGCTACTCGGCTGACACTCAGTGAGTGGTCCAGTCCGCATTCGAAGTCACTGAGCTCTGCCCGCACTGCTTCTCTTCCGAATTCTCATGTTGTGTGTAATGACTTGATAGACTATATTACCGAGCGAGGTCGCGCAGTGGTTAGCACACTGGACTCGCATTCGGAAGGACGACGGTACAGTCCCGCGTCCGGCCATCCTGATTTAGGTTTTCCGTGATTTCCCTAAATCGCTCCAGGCAAATGCCGGGATGGTTCCTTTGAAAGGGCACGGCCGTCTTCCTTCTCCATCCTTCCCTAACCCTATGAGACCGATAACCTCGCTGTTTGGTCTCTTCCCCCAAACAACCAACCAACCAACCATAGACTATATTAATAGTAACCACAGACTTTTTTTGCAGTTGCTGAGAAGTTTCGCAAAGCTGTTTATCCTCTCCGGAGGCATCTGTTGTAACCGTTTTGTGATGTCCCGGATATTGTCGCTAGGAAGAATCTGACGTCCGATCAGGGACCACACATGTTCTATCGGAAACAGATCTAGGGATATTTCAGGCACTGAAGTATCTCCGTCACAGATACACAATTCGTAGAGACAGGTGCTATGGGTGGGAGAGCATTGTCATGTTAGAAAATGGCACCACGATACTGTCGCATGACCAATTGTGTGATTGGATTGAAGAGTCCCTAGATAACAGAACGCAGCATGTCATTACCAATGGAAAGAAGTCTTCCGAAGTAAGAGTGATTTCAGGTGTGCCGCAGGAGAGTGTCGTAGGACCGTTGCTATTCACAATATATATAAACGCCCTTATGGATAACATCGGAAGTTCACTGAGGCTTTTTGCGGATGATGCTGTAGTAAAAAAAAAATGGTTCAAATGGCTCTGAGCACTATGCGACTTAACTTCTGAGGTCATCAGTCGCCTAGAACTTAGAACTAATTAAACCTAACTAACCTAAGGACATAGCACACATTCATGCCCGAGGCAGGATTCGAACCTGCGACCGTAGCGGTCACGCGGTTCCAGACTGAAGCGCCTAGAAGCGCACGGCCACACCGGCCGGCGATGCTGTAGTATATCGAGAGGTTGTAACAATGGAAAATTGTGCTGAAATGGCCAGCCGGAGTGGCCGAGCGGTTCTAGGCGCTACAGCCTGGAGCCGCGCGACCGCTACGGTCGCAGGTTCGAATCCTGCCTCGGGCATGGATGTGTGTGACGTCCTTAGGTTAGTTACGATTAAGTAGTTCTACGTTCTAGGGGACTGATGATCTCAGCGGTTAAGTCCCATAGTGCTCAGAGCCATTTGAACCATTTTTTTGCTGAAATGCAGGAGGATCTGCAACGAATTGACGCATGGTGCAGGCATGGCATTTGAATCTCAATGTAGACAAGTGTAATGTGCTGCAAATACATAGAAATGGAAATGGAAATGAGCGTTTGGCGTCATTGGCCGGGAGGCCCCTCGCGGGGCAGGTCCGGCCGCCATATCGCAGGTCTTATTACATTCGGCGCCACATTGGGCGACCTGCACGCCGGATGGGGATGAAATGATGATGAACACAACACAACACCCAGTCCCTGAGCGGAGAAAATCTCCGACCCAGCCGGGAATCGAACCCGGGCCCAGAGGACGGCAAGCCGTCACGCTGACCACTCAGCTACTGGGGCGGACAATACATAGAAAGAAAGATCCTTTATTATTTAGCTACAATGTAGCAGGTCAGCAACGGACGCAGTTAATTCCATAAATTATCTGGGAGTAGGCATCAGGAGTGATTTAAAATGAAATGACCATATAAAATTAATCGTCGGTAAAGCAGATGCCAGACAGATTCACTGTAAGAATCCTAAGGAAATGCAATCCGAAAACAAAGGAAGTAGGTTTCAGTACACTTGTTCGCCCACAGCAGTGTGGGATCCGTACCAGATAGGGTTGATAGAAGAGATAGAGAAGATCCAACGGAGAGCAGCGCGCTTCGTTACAGGATCATTTAGTAATCGCGAAAGCGGTACGAGGATGATAGATAAACTCCAGTGGAAGACTCAGCAACAGAGAAGCTCAGTAGCTCGGTACGGGCTTTTGTTGAAGTTTCGAGAACATGCCTTGACCGAGGAGTCAAGCAGTATATTGCTCCCTCCTACGTATATCTCGCGAAGAGACCATGAGGATAAAATCGGAGAGATTAGAGCCCACAAAGAGGCATACCGACAAACTTTCTTTCCATGAACAATACGAGACTGGAATAGAGGGGAGAACCGACAGAGGTACTCAAAGTACCCTCCGCCACACACCGTCAGGTGGCTTGCGGAGTATGGATGTAGATGAATACATGAGTACACAGTATGTCTATAGTGTACCGTTGCGTCGTCACAATGCCCTCATCACTACCAGCCGTGATCTGAAATCATACCTGATGGCTACCCCACACCAAGACATGCCGGAGTAACGTCGCTGCGCCTTTCCAAAACGTTGCAAGAACGGGACCTCTCCCCAAGTTGCCGTCATACTCGTCGACTATGGTTATCCAGGGTCGTGCGGAACCGAGATCCATCGCTGGACACAATGTGACACAGTTCGTCACCTGTCCATGCTCCCCGGTCACTGTATCCCTCCAAATACACTGCTGGCCACCGTAAATGCAACACCCTGAAGGAAGCATCCGAATCAAGTGAAATTTACACCATGGGTTTGCAGCGATGAGATATGCAACTGATTAGAATTTCAGCGCAGACACACATCACGCGCGCCTGTGGCGCCACCTCATAGCGCCATTTAGGGCTTGGCGATTTCAACGAGTGTACGTTCGGCACGTGTGTTTACCTTGTGGTTGTTTCACAAGACGATCAGTTATGCCTCGTAGACAACAGCGAACATCGTTTGATCAAGTATCCGAGTTCGACAGAGGAAGGATAGTGGCTTACCGAGGTTGTGGATTATCATACAGAGAAATCGCTAGTCGTTTTGGACGAAACCAAACAACTGTAATGCGGATATGTGACCGTTGGATGCAGGAGGGTACGACGGACTGACGTGGTCGATCGCATTCACCTCGGTGCACCACTGCACGTGCTGATAGGCAAATTGTGCGTATGGCAGTGACGGATCGCTCAGTGACATCCCGAACCATAGCACAGCACATTGCGTCTGTAACGCATCATCCAGTGTCTGCGCGTACCATTCGACGCCATTTACAGCAGAGTGGTCGGTCCGCAAGACGTCCATTGCTTCGTCTACCATTGACGCAGAACCACAGACGTCTCCGTCCCCAATGGTGTGATGACAGACGGATGTGGACGGCAGAATGGAATGACGTTGTCTTTACTGACGAGGCACGCTTCTGTCTGCAGCACCACGATGGTCGGATTCGAGTGTGGAGACACCGTGGAGAGAGGATGCTGGACAGCTGCATTATGCACCGCCACACTGGTCTTGCACCGGGTATTATGGTATGGGGCGGTATTGGATATTACTCTCGCACGCCTCTAGTACGCATCGCCGGTACTTTAAATAGCCGGCGCTACATATCCGAGGTGCTGGAGCCAGTTGTCCTTCCTTACCTTCAGGGCTCGGCCACAGCCATATTTCAACAGGATAATGCGCGACCACACGTGGCACGCATTGTCCAAAGGTTCTTCGTCAATAACCAGATTGAATTGCTTCCCTGGCCGGCTCGCTCTCCGGATCTTTCGCCGATAGAAAAAATGTGGTCCATGATTGCTCAACGAGTGACCCAGATTACATCCCCAGCTGCCACACCAGATGATCTTTGGCAACGTGTAGAAGCTGCTTGGGCTGCTGTACCCCAGGACGTCTCTTTGACTCAATGCCGAGACGTGTGGCAGCGGTGATCTCCAACAATGGCGGCTACTCTGGCTACTGATTCTGGCAGGAACCACATGTCACAGACGTCTGTAAACGTAATCATTTGATACTTGGTCAACATGTTAGCTACAAAGTAAATTTTGTTGTGCTACCTCTAGTCTTTCTTGGTGTTGCATTTACGGTGGCCAGCAGTGTTCAAAATGGTTCAAATGGCTCTGAGCACTATGGGACTTAACAGCTATGGTCATCAGTCCCCTAGAACTTAGAACTATGTAAACCTAACTAACCTAAGGACATCACACAACACCCAGCCATCACGAGGCAGAGAAAATCCCTGACCCCACCGGGAATCGAACCCGGGAACCCGGGCGTGGGAAGCGAGAACGCTACCGCACGACCACGAGATGCGGGCATGGCCAGCAGTGTAGCAGCCGGTTGTTTACTGTTGTTGATGGCAACCTACGAATGAGATGGCAGTTCCCCGGTCAGGTCTAACTAGTGGTGCGGAGTGACACGTAATGTAGCTGGGAATCCATTTCGTGTTCTTGGATGGCAGGCGCTGATGGGAAGGGGTTATCACCTGCTTAGAGGACAATACAGCTATCCTCTCTTGTGGTGGGTAGACGATGGATATGCCTGTAATTATGTTCCCATGCAGTCTAATACTGAGCCAGTGTCACATCCAAATCCGCCACAAATCTATGTAGTGCACGATTCAACCAGCTGGCCAAATGGAAACCCACAAAGGCCTATTCTAAACTCCGTTACGTGCTGAAAACGCTGTCTCACAACAATACGTGGCATCTCCGTGACATTCACAGTGATTAATCAATTAACGGGTATTAACGCTCTTTACACAGGGTGGTCAAGAAAAGTGTCGAATACTTTGAGAGGCAGTAGTATTCATCGAATTAAGAAAAATAAGTCCAATAAACATGGGTCCGGAAATGCATACTTTCTGCTATAAAGACGTGTTTACAGGAGACGTCAAACGTGGCGTCCGTTCATGACAACGCACCCCACTGTCCTTCGGCGTAAGGAATCACGCAACCTTCGTAGTATACCCGGTTGTTGTTGCACCTGCTGGCATGCATTAAAGACGCGACACTGGACCAATTCCTTCAAGTGTCCTCTAACCAAAAGTCTTAGGGATTGAGGTATGGGGAACGAGCAGACAAAGGAGTGCCCCCCCCCCCCCCCCCCCCCCCGATCAACCAATCCGCTGCCCTGAGATGTCTGCTTCAGATGTTTGCGCAAACTATGCTATGAGGAAAGTATGCTGGTGCGCTATCATTCATGAATCACATTTGTATTCGTTGCTGTAGTGGCACAACCTCCAGCAAGGTAGGGAATACATTAATGAGAAAGTCCAGGTATGTCTGCAGAATGAGGTTTTCACTCTGCAGCGGAGTGTGCGCTGATATGAAACTTCCTGGCAGATTAAAACTGTGTGCCGGACCAGGACTCGAACTCGGGACCTTTACCTTTCGCGGGTAAGTGCTCTACCATCTCAGCTACCCAAGCACGACTCACGCACTTGCCCGCGAAAGGCAAAGGTCCCGAATTCGAGTCTCGGTCCGGCACACAGTTTTAATCTGCCGGGAAGTTTCATATCAGCGCACACTCCGCTGCAGAGTGAAAATCTCATTCTGGAAACATACCCCAGGCTCTGGCTAAGCCATGTCTCCGCAATATCCTTTCTTTCAGGAGTCCTAGTTCTGCAAGGTTCGCAGGAGAGCTTCTGTAAAGTTTGGAAGGTAGGAGACTAGGTACTGGCAGAAGTAAAGCTGTGAGGACGAGGCGTGAGTCGTGCTTGGGTAGCTCAGATGGTAGAGCACTTGCCCGCGAAAGGCAAAGGTCCCAAGATCGAGTCTCGGTCCAACACACAGTTTTAATTTGCCAGGAAGTTTCAAAGTCCCGGTAACTTCCCAAGTTAACCTTCGTTTTAGCACGTATGGCCCTATTAATCTATCACCAAGTTCGCCTACCCATACTTTGTTTGAGAATCGGTATTCATGTCCTTTCCTGAATTGCTCGGTTATCTGCATCTGCCCGTACATGCCGGTTATGGATGTTTGCGACACTATCTCTCGTGAAAATCTGAGCCGTGAACAGTGGATCTGCAGTACACTTCTGCAACAGCCACTGAGAGAACCGCCGTCTGCCATGAGGATCCTGTGTCCTCAGGGCTTGAACGCGCTGTAGGTGATGTGGGTACAGAAATTGTTTTTGAAGTAACCCCCCCCCCCCCCCCCCCGGCTTCTGCTGCTGCTAATCGTCGCACACTGGTCCCAGGGGTTTCTGGCACCGAACGTAGCGCAAGCTCCTCCATGTCAGGCGTGCAGACATTGCAGGGGCCTCTCCCTGTCAGTCTTCCGACATCTGTGTCCGTCAGGTGCTGGAAAAGTCTACCAAACAGCTTATCAGACCGCGCCCTGTGCTTTTAATACTCTTCAGGGGGCAGTGCGCGGGCTCGTAGGCTACGTCCATTTGCTATACAATAACAGAATATCATATCCGCAATTTCACTTATCGAGTAATAGGCTCCCATTGCTAACAAGTCAGGGAAGAGAGAAAATGTACTACACCAGTTTTACGTACAAACAGCGCAATAACAGTAAACGCATAAATGACTCAGCGTTTGGAAGAAGATAAAACACCATGATACGTACCCAGGGTTGACAGTACTGTACAAGACGGCACACAAACGACGAAAACTAACGTAGCCTACAAAACGACTCGCACCACACAACTGACTGCTGATCCCCTAATGGTAGATAGGGTACTGTGAGTAAAACATCATAACACGCTGCCGACACACCTGACCGAGTGCCAATGGAACGACTCTGCTAACATCCGCAACCATGCGTCGCGCAGCCCTGCCTATAAACACGTGTTTATCTCGCAAAGTATGCTTTTTCGGTCCCATGTTTATAGGACTTATTTTTCTTGTTTCGATGAGTACTACCACGTCTCAAAGGTATTTAACACCCTGTATATCTTACACCCTGTATATCTTACCAGCCTTCCCAACACTAAACACGAACAAAACTAATTCTCTGTAGTGTCCGTTCTACCTATCATAAGAACTGCAGTACTAATCTTTTACACACCCACGAATGGTGTCTACATGTATGAAGTTACATTGACATCTAAGGGCTCTGGATACTTCATTTTTTTGTCAGACAGTGTACCATTTTATACCATTTTTGATTTTTAGCTTTTTATGAATTATGTAGTGTACCAAAACAAAATGGCCTTTCCTCATATTGAAACAATTTTAAAAAACAGTGACAAAATGACCTTCAATCACATTGAAATAATTTTAAAAATCCGTAGTTTTAACGCTGGTTCTCAGCTGTTTGTTTTATTTGGTCGGTTTTATGAAGCAGTCTGGCTCTACAGTTGCTCTAGTACACATTCCGAAGCGCACTGGTGGTTTCCATAGCTGGTTGTCCTCATACGAAACTTTATGAACTTCATGTCATAACGTTCCTTCGCCATCCTTGCAACAGCAGAATCGTCACCGTACGTGATAAAAGCTGAAACTGTGGTTTTTTCACAGATAATAGCAGGTTAACTGGATGAAAATGCTTATACGGCCTTCACGAAGAAAAACGAACCCTCGTTGAAAATAAATTATGGTAGGGCCACCTGGTGGAAGAATTCGTTACGACTGTTCCTCCATCCTCAAAAAAGGAATTGTCGTAACTTAACCCCTACCAGTTATAATTATCGTGATAAATGTCAGAAAAACCTAAGACGACGTAAGTGAAATGTTCTATCAGTAATAAATACGTTAGAAACCTAAAATTAATTAAGATATGATGAGTGGGAAATCGGCCGAATATATCTGAAGGAACCATCTCGGCGTTTACCCTAACTTCAGTTATTATTTCGTCTGGTTCTTTAAAGAGCAAGTAAAACCACAAAACCACCATCCAGTCTTCTTGTTCTTTCGAAACTTCGTCTCACTAGTTGTCTGCAGTCCTTCTAGTGTCCGTGCGTTTTTAAGTTTCCAACTCCTTTGCGCCAGCTTTTTGTACGTGAAATTCGTCGATCTTCTGTCCGTATTCAGTCTGTCTCATTACCAGTGAGTCCACAGTGGCCTTCGTGAAATCCTTTTCGATGTCGTTTAGGTATGATACGTCGGCTTTTTGGGTCCCTTTTATGACATGGAAGGTTAATCGTGCTATATGTACGTAAAATTACTGAGATATCTCCGATCAATTAAACTGAATCCTCGGGCAGAGAATACAGTTATTTGTTGTCTTGCAAACGTCCCCATCTGTTGACTCGGGGATCGAGACGTGGCTGCACGATCCGTTACAGCCATGCGGATAAGATGCCTGTCATCGCGACTGCTAGTGATACGAGACCGTTAGGATCCAGAACGGCGTTCCGTATTACCCTCCTGAACCCACCGATTCCATATTCTGCTAACAGTCATTGGATCTCGACCAACGGGAGCAGCAATGTCGCGATACGATAAACCGCAATCGCGATAGGCTACAATCCGACCTTTATCAAAGTCGGAAACGTGATGGTACGCATTTCTCCTCCTTACGCGAGGCATCACAACGACGTTTCACCAGACAACGCCGGTCAACTGCTGTTTTTGTATGAGAAATCGGTTGGAAACTTTCGTCATGTCAGCACGTTGTAGGTGTCACCGCCGGCGCCAACCTTGTGTGAATGCTCTGAAAAGCTACTCTTTTGCATATCACAACATCTTCTTCATGTCGGTTAAATTTCGCGCTGTTGCACGTCATCTTCGTGGTGTAGCAATTTTAATGGCTAGTAGTGTATTTAACCGGCATTAACAGGAAGCATTCGAGTAGCAAATAATGGTCTCACTTACGGTAACCAGCTAAAGTACTGGGGCTAGTAGGTCTCCATAGATAATACTTGAACGAGTTCACTGACATTTCAGATGACGATCTTAGACTAAAGAAACAGGCTCGGCCGACAGTGGTACACACCCTACAGGGTGATGGGAGCTGTCAACGTCGTGTTACGGCTGTCTGCTGCAACAGACACCGGTAAAGACGCCGTGTGAGACCGGGCAGGAGGTTACTCCACATTTCAGCATCAGGCCAGTAAACAGTAAGGTGTAAGTTTATTTTCGGAGCGCTCGAGCCCCCAGAACTGTAACTGTTGAAATGTGGAGACCCTCGCTTGTTTCACGATTTTTTTTCGGAATGGTGACGCCACTGCGCTGTGCAACTGTTTCTTGGGCACTTACTTTGACCTCGGCATTTAAGAGGAACGGTTTTAGCGATTTAAATATGGAGGGTAGCTTCTAAAAATATGTTCCAAGTGGTGGGGGCTGGCGTTTTGTGTAGAAACAACCAAAAATCAAGAATGAATATTTGATTGGAGTGTAGGGTGTACTGAAACGTCCTGACAAATTAAAACTGTGTTGGCCCGCGACTCTGACCCAGAACCCTGCTCATCGTGGGTAATGCTCTTACCGGCTGAGCTATCCAGGCATGATTCACGATTCATCCTTAGAGTTTTACTTCCACCATTACCTCTCTTTACCTCTCTTCTAGCTTCCAGACGTTATAAAGTTCTCCTGCATTCCTTGCGGGACTAGCATTTTTGGAAGAAAGGAAACTGCGGAGTTATGGCTTTCATCTACATCTACATACGTACTCCGCACGTCTGGTGGAGAATACCGTGTACCACTTCTAATCATTCACTTTCCAGTTCCATTCGCAAATGGAGCAAGGGATAAAGGACTGCCACGCGGGATTAGCCGAGCGGTCTCAGGTGCTGCAGTCATGGACTGTGCGGCTGGTCCCGGCGGAGGTTCGAGTCCTCCCTCGGGTATGGGTGTGTGTGTTCGTCCTTACGATAATTTAGGTTAAGTAGTGTGTAAGCTTAGGGACTGATGACCTTAGCAGTTAAGTCCCATAAGATTTCACACACATTTGAACATTTTTGATAAAGGACTGTCTGGACGCCTCCGTAAGAGCCCTAATTTCTCACACTCGCATTCGGGAGGACGACGGTTCAATCCCGTGTCCGGCCATCCTGATTTAGGTTTTCCGTGATTTCCCTAAATCGCTTCAGGTAAATGCCAGGATGGTTCCTTTGGAAGTTCACGGCCGCCTATCTTCCCCATCCTTCCCTAATCCGACAGGACGGATGACCTCGCTGTTTCGTATCCTCCCGCAAATCAACTAACGAAACTAATTTCTTTCAGCTAGTCTTCATGGTCCTTACGGAAAATGTAGCTTGGCAGCAGTGGAATCGTTCTGCAGTCAACCGCAAATGCTGGTTCTCTTAATTCTCCCAACAGGCTATTGCGAAAAGAACATCGTCCTATAAGCCATCTGCATTAAATGTGGGCTACAGTTTCCTAGAATTTTCCCAGTTAACCGAAATCGACCATTCGCTTTTTCTACGACAGTCCTTACGTGCTCGTTCCATTTCATATCGCTTTGCAACGATATTTAATCGATGTGACTGTCAAGCAGCGTACCACTCATACTGTCTTCGAATGTTACAGTATTGTTTGTCCTATTCACCCGCATTAACTTACATTTCCACATTTAGAGCAAACCCCCATTCATCACATCAAAGAGATATTCTGTCTAAGCCACCCTGTATGTTATTACAATCATTCAATGATAACCTTTACCTCTGCGCAACAGCGTCATCAGCAAACAGCTGTAGATTGCAGACTGCCACAACCTAGGGGATTGTTTCCGGACTAAATCTGCCTCTTCGCAGTGGACAGCGGGATGTTTTGAAACTTTCTGGTAAATTAATTTTTATTCTGGATACCATCTCCTACGCTGTGGCCAAGCCGTGTCTCCGCAAAATCCTTTGCTCCAGGAGTGCTGGCGCCGCAAGTTATGCAGAAGAAAACATGCGAAGACTGGAAGGTGCGAGACAGGGTAATGGCGGACGTAAAGCTCTGAGGGCGGGCCGTGGTTACCCCCGGATAGGTGCGCGGTAGGAGCATTGCCAGCAAAAGGCACGGCTCAGGGATCGGCTTCCAGTCCGACATACAGTCTAAACTGCCAAGCAATTTCCACTAAATACTAATTCCGAATACAAACCTATGTTACGGCAGAATGAGATTTTCACTCTGCAGAGGAGTCTGCGCTGATCTGAAACTTCCTGGCAGATTAAAACTGTGTGCCGGACCGAGACTCGAACTCGGGACCTTTGGTTAGCTCAGATGATAGAGCACTTGGCCGCGAAAGGCAAAGGTCGCGAGTTCGAGTCTCGGTACAGCACACAGTTTTAATCTGCCATGAAGTTTGTATGTTACGCCGTCTCAGACGGATACTAGTGACTGGTAAAATAATACAGGCCAGGCTGCCAGTTTCCTCCGCGACAGTTTATTTACCAAACAGGAAAACGTAGGTACTCTTTCTCCTGATGAAGTACACCGATGTGTAAAACTTACGGACAAAAGTAACTGTCATGTCACTGCCAAGTACACAGATCGATGAAACTCGGACCATACAGAGACAGAGTTGCTACATTGTAGAACAGGAGGTAACTGACAGGAATACGCACTGAGGCGAACAGGAATGACATTTTTATTCAAAAACGAAAATTACACTGAAGTCACTAGAATTTATGATGGCCCGTGAACATTATTTAATACGGGGCATGGTTCTTAATAGGTTGTGTCAGCACCAGGGCGGAAGTGCTTTTTCTGAAACCTGCTCGTCTGCTGGCCAGGAGGCTGGGAGCATTTCTTCACAAGCGCGGATGACAACTCCTGGATGGCCCTTGGTGCAAGTGGACATGCTGAATACGTCTCCCCAGTTCATGCCACAAGTGCTCGCTGGAATTTAAGTCGTGGGGTGGGATGGGAGGGGGGACAAAGGGCAGGCCATTTGAATATGGTGTCCGAAGGAACAGACACCACTGGTGATCTTGCACCTCTCGAAGAATGAAATTACGGTGAAATCCATACTTTTGTGGCTGCTTACAGGCGTTGATAAATGTCAACGGGGACAGTTGAAAATGTGTAAGCAGCTACAAAGGTCTGGATTTCACTGTAATTTCAAGGGCAGGCCAGTCCTTTCGCCGAGTATCCTGTCATTCCCAGATCCCTCCCACCTGTGCAGTTCGATGCGATCTCTTTATCTTGATCCATAAAAATGAAGACAGCCCAGAATGCACTCCTGAAAAGACGTACAGGTACATGAGGAAGAAGGTCAGCGCCACAGCAACGTTAACCGCTGAGCATGCCATGTTCAGAAATTACGAGGTCAGTACGCCCATGCAACAATATTTCTCCACGCACCATGACACCTGCACCATCAAAACGACCATGTTCGACAACATTCTTGGATGCTTTACGTGTCGGCAACATCATTTCTCCATGCAGCAGAACACCTGCACCATTACAACAACCATGTTCGACAATATTCTTGGATGCCTTACGTGTCCCCCCCCCCCCCCCCCCCCTTGTTGAAATGTTATGTTACTTTATCTAGCTGCTATTTAAGTTTTGCAGAACAGTGTGTAACTAATTAGTTTGCTGCCTCCCGTCAAGATAGTGGAAACAAGATATGCTGTCCTTGGTCTATAACCTAATTTTTTCTAGTTTTGCGTAAAGCAAAATACTTTTATCTACGAAGTCTGGCACAAAATAAAGGCCGAGCTCGAAAAATTCATGCACTATAGTACACCACGGCAAATACTTACTTGTTGAAGCTGATTTCTTCTGCGCGAGGTAGAGTAAAATAAAAAAAAAAGCAGTCGTCAGTATTGGGAGAAATTAACGTCTGATCGTGCTCACTTGTAAAAGTAACCAGTTTTTATTTTCAAATTTTGTATGTGCATCGTACTCTGCTCTGTAGACTGTCTTCGCGGTGAGGTTAAGTGCTCATAGGCGATTCCATAACGCTATACAGTTCAGTTTTCCTGAAGTTAATCTACCAACATGCAACGTTCGTCTCAGTGTAGCTACGTTGGGCAGCAGCTTCTGTTTTGTGTCGGTAGGTGACAGATGACTAGCATTCTTTCTTAGTAACTGCTGCTGTTATCCTCAGTTCTAAGAGTGGTTCAATGCAGCTCTTTCTCCAATCCCGCGCATCATAACAACTTAAGTCTATTTGATGCTGCTCACCGTTTTCGAGGCTCGGTTTTTCTCTACACTTTCTCGTTCTGTGATCCCCCCCACTTCCCTCCATAGTGTACTGTAACAACCTACACCTTCTTTTAGTCAAGTGTGTCATAAAGCTCCTCAATTCAGTTCAGCTTCTCTCCCTTAGTGCCCGCATCTCGTGGTCGTGCGGTAGCGTTCTCGCTTCCCACGCCCGGGTTCCCGGGTTCGATTCCCGGCGGGGTCAGGGATTTTCTCTGCCTCGTGATGGCTGGGTGTTGTGTGCTGTCCTTAGGTTAGTTAGGTTTAAGTAGTTCTAAGTTCTAGGGGACTTATGACCACAGCAGTTGAGTCCCATAGTGCTCAGAGCCATTTGAACCATTTTGAACTCTCCCTTAGTTATACCGTTTACCTATCCCTTCGAGACCTATACCAACATATACAAGTTGCCTGTGTGCGCACGAAAAGTTTTGGTAAAGCTACCGGCAATACTCCATTTTCAATTAGATAGTTGGGAATATTTTTTGAAGTAGTGTAACTGTTAATTGGCTTCAAAATCTGGACAATAGATAGAATATGTTAAGTGACGTTTGACGATTTAAGCATTTTCGTTTTTAAACGCATTCCAGACATCTACATGACAGGACTTAGTTATAGCCGTAAAGAATATTGCACAAGAAATTACAATCAACCTGATTTTCCAGCTGACATATCAATAAAATTCAAAGCTACTGTGTACATTTCCTTGTGGTTTTATTCGAATCAGCACGTATGTCTCGCAACGCACTCTGTAAGGGTGCCATATGTATCGGGGCCGAATTTTAGATGGAGAGTGTCATGCTGACAAAGCGACTTTTACGATTTTTGGAACGCATGTGCATTTTCCAACTGAACAGGAAATGTGACTCAGTGTGTGCGCGTCCGTGTGTGTGTGTGTGTGTGTGTGTGTGTGTGTGTGTGTGTGTGTGTGTGTGTGTGAGAGAGAGAGAGAGAGAGAGAGAGAGAGAGAGAGAGAGAGAGAGAGAAGATAGAAAGAAAGACAGAGACAGTTGGTCGCGCCGTCAGAGCATAGGAAAACCAAAGGAAACGAAGTTATATTGAATACTGTGAATACTAAAAGGTAGTTAAATGCCCACTAGAGGTAAGAAGTTGATGTGCGGTAAGGAAAGAAGGTTAAGTAAAGAATTCAGAGGAAAATATAGATTATGAAGGCATTAACGAATCGCCTACAGGCTTAAGTGGGTCATTCAAGATTCACAATCATGTGCAAATGATGAGAAACAGTAGTTGTCCTATAAAACGTTTCATCTAAACTTTAGTAGATTCATGATGTAGTTTCTCGAGTGGCACCAACTTGGGTGAAATAATATCGTTGAGCTACTAACGAGTGCGCGTTAGAAGTTTTGGTAGATTAAATCTGTTGTCTAATAAATAGTGACAAGTGTCGTCCATTAGGATGCACTGAATGTAAGGATGTCCTTTCGCGAATGAAGCTGCAATATAACAGAGATGTTTTAAAACGAAACAGACTCATGCGGTGGATACTTGACACACGGTCACATCTTCCCTTGTTTACTTGCGAGTTCTTTACGCGCAACTAAATAACATCCCACTGCCCTAAACTGAAACTGTGACCAATAATAACCACCGACAAATAGAGAGAGGAGGTGGAAGGTTTCATACACAACAACGTATGGACAGTGAAACTTAGTAACGAGGTCTCCACCGCGGTAACAAGATAGCCGTAAGTCGCATCTGGCTTACAGAGAAAACATATTCGGTACGTTTTGTAATGGTGATAGAGCGGCCAAGGTATCAGAAAGCGGCGAGGGCTGGGGCTGGCGAATAATCGGACTCTGGCTCACTGGGAGAGGCTTGTCAGAGGATACTGAGCGTCGTAACGAGGACAAGGACAATACGAATGGAACCCAAGGCGAGTGCGACTGTAAATCTGGGGTTGGAACAAGCCGACTGCGGTGTCGAAGGTGGCACGCTTATAAATCTAGGCGCGATAATTGCTATCGCACTTGTTGGGCGATCCGATGAGTTATTTGTGCGAGCGGTTGGAGCAGGGTCTGCTGTATCCATAAATGGCGTGTCATTTCGTCTGGCTGTTCGGAGTCTGCTGTAGCCTGCAGAGGCCATGTAACATAGGACTTGGACATCACCGTTCTACATCTACATAAATACTCAAGGCACAGTAGTGCTTACAGCGGAGGGCACACCATACCAAATTATTGATTTTCTCTCCTATCCAATTCGCGTACTGTGCGAAGGAAAAGTTGTGTGTGTTTTTTTTCCCTCCGTAAGTACCCTAATCCGTCTTTTATTCTCACGATCCCTACGCTAGCTATACGACGTCAGTACCTTATGGCCACGCAGTTTTCCTCGAATACAGATTCCCTAAATTTTACCAACAATAAAAAGTTTGTTTGCGTGGCCATCGTCCGCAGCATGTTCAGAAATATTCGTTTTGTAATTAAAAACCGCCTTTTTCTTGGCCCGTTGTATTTTATTTATTCGAGACACGTTTCGCCTTTTACTTTAAGCCATCCTCAGAGGAACAATTATTCGAATTTTTGGTTGGCATCTGCATTTCCTATCATCTGGGAACATGCTGGGGGTCGCACTATAACTCCACTTATTGTTTTACCGAAAACTGTGATTTAAGGTCGTAACTAACGTACGCTTACTTTATGTTACATACAGTCACAGTTTTTGGTAAAATATCTACAACTAGTGACAGAAGACTAATAGTGCTCCACAGCAATTAGCACAAAGAACATGAAAATTGTGAGTAAATATGTAACATGAAAATGTGCTTACATTCCATAAGTGAAGTTACAGTGCGACCTCCAGCTTACTGTTCTGACATTCGTAATATGATTTTTTAAATGAGTCAAAGAGAGCAGCTGCTGCCAGAGATTTCTTTGCTTTGAACATTTTTATATTGGAATTGACAAATTCAGTGTAGATGAATGAGTGTATCATTAAAGAAATAGCGAAGCTCTATTTAATTATTGATATAGCCGTTGTGCGTTATTTTTTATGGTAATATTGTTAAAATAACATTGAACGTATATTTGCATGATGCCCGTACTCATATAAACTGCCTAATTTTCCCGTAGAATAACATGTTCTCCAACAAGATTTCAGAACACGTGACCGCCTGCCCCCTCCACTTCCATCACCCGCAGCATCACGCGAATAGGAGGCACAACGTCTCATTTTCTAGAGCAATAAACATGAGCATGTATTAACAAGAC
This sequence comes from Schistocerca serialis cubense, assembly GCF_023864345.2. NCBI lineage: Eukaryota > Metazoa > Arthropoda > Insecta > Orthoptera > Acrididae > Schistocerca > Schistocerca serialis. Next base: position 406,178,466 of record NC_064645.1, read on the forward strand.
GTCTACCGTAAATTTTACTCTAGCTAACAATCACGGAAGGCGTCCGCTTTTACATAAGGAATCGTGCTGACCGCGGTATAAACATTTACCATAATTGGTAATCACTTTGAACTGGGCTAAATAACGCTATAATTGACATCTGTAACTTTATATTCAAAAATAAACGTGCAATCAACAGTTGCTGGAGACTTCCGGACTTCAAGGCGTGGCACCCTTAGCCACTCTCCCTCAAATACAAGACAACAAAGACGAGAACCTGTTTGGTTTACATCCCAGCAAGCACTTCGCTCAAGTTCCTCGCCATTGCAGCAGCGCAGCGGCTGGCAGAATGTGTTGACCGCTCCCTTCCCTCACTTTCCTTTCAAGGAGGATGCTAAGTTCACCCAACCTGGATATGATGTGACGTCATTATGACGTAACACGCTTTAGTCGATTAACACACCTATCGATTTTTACGAACGTTCGAGATTCTAAACTGTCGTCAGCTAGTGGTTTGTTTTGACACGTGCGATTCTGATAACAGCTCAGTGTGGCAGCGTATATGTATTTCGCAAAAAATAAAAGTAAAAGAGCTGGATATTAATAGAAATATTCCTGACCGTGGCCTTGAAAACACCCCGGACAACACGTTTCGTAAAAAAGTGAAATCTTCTTGTGTCCTGACCAGATTAGATTGTGTGATTGTTGTATTGAACGCTTACGCCGAAAATAATATTTATTTATTATCAATATTTTAGCATGGTTTCATACAATTGGTCTTGTCAGTACATATTAGATTGTAGCAGCATACTCTTGCTGACTTTTTTTTCTTAATTTATATAGCTGAAAGAGAACTCGTGCAAGTTTGTTAGCTAAGTAATTTATACGTCCATCCCAAGATAGTCTTTTATCAACCATAATTCCAAGTAATTTTACACTCGGACCGCAGAGACAGGTACCTTAGTGTCCAGTAATGACTGGTGTGTAGAATGATTGAATTTCGAACTTAAAAAGAAAAATATGAGGCATTGTTGAAGAAAAATCGTCGACCGGAGATGAAATACGAGTGGAAGTGGATTTCTCAATGTAATCTTAACGAAAGGTTAGTGTCTTGACGCATCTAAAGATTTTGGCTGCTGAGTGCTTCTTCTCTCCGAGTACAAATAACCGACGCACTTCAGCTGGATCAGAAGTACATCAATTTCTGCTTGAGATTCACAATAACCACGCAATTGCCTGTCGTCATCGATGCTGAACTCTTTCAGATTTTCTCTCGTTAGTCTCTCGAATGCTGAACACATAATTAGAGACGAGCAAACGAAAAACAACGCACAGGACATAAACACAGTACAATACACGATTTAAACGCAAGGAACGCAAAACACATTTCAACGAATGGTGCAGAGCACAGCGCTACCCTGTCACAACCTCTCGAAAGTTCACAAAAGTCGAATAGTCGATATACGGTTTCTATCGTTTTCGATGTTGCTTGTATACGTCATAATGACGTCACATAGTATCCAAGTCCGGTGAATTTAGCATCCTCCCCCTTTCAATGGGCTGCCAATAGCAGCTCCCTTTCGGAGAGGGGCACTGTTCAAGACCCTCTGAACTGCCTAGATTTTCCCCGCTAGCGGCTGCACTCCTGGACCTTGTCTGTTTACGAATTCTCAAAAGGTTTCCACCTTCCCCAACAGCGTCGCACCTTGTTCGAACCTGCAAAAGGGCCAGCTAGGTTGCAATAAGCAACCAAACACCTCGCGATATCGACTATGTATCGATAATCGACTATCATAGAGACTCGTGGAAATACTGAAGACTGCGTTGAAACAGTTACGACACTCGTGCGGAGAGACAGTTCGACGGAGCCTACCGCTACTGCTGTGATAAACACCACTTCGCAAGTAGCATACAGGGTGAGTCGAGAGGAAAGGTACATCCTTAGAGGTGTGATAGCATTAGTATTTCTGAACAAAAAACTTAATGTAACGTACGCTCTACTCTGAATGGTCTCAGAGATATAACACATTTCATACATTTTTTTTTCCTAATAATTTCCGGGTATGCAGCCAGATCCCGTCGACATTCTGCCACGATGGCCGGACGTCTCTGGGCCGAAATATCGTGGCAGAATGTCGACGGGATCCGGCTGCATACCCGGAAATTATTAGAAGAAGAAATACGCCGGGAAAATTTCAGAAGTCACATTTCATACACATTGTTACTTATTCTCTGTATTATTAAAAAATTGTCATTCTTTACAACGTGTACAGGAAATTGAGAATCGGCAAAAATTCGCATATAAGAATTCTAAAGCCTCTCCATTTGTCTCATAAAGTTTTCGAAACGCAAATTTCAATAAATTGGCGATAGGTGGCGCTCAGGGAAAGCCAAATTTGTTAAATAGTGTGGTCGTTTCAACAATTCGTACATCAGATAAGTAAGATTTCTCATTGCCATGGCACCTTAATGGGCAGGTGTTACCATGAAACAGGATTTTTTTGACGTGCTTCACTTCCACATAAGCCTAGACTCCGGATAACCACCTTCACAAAAAGCTTTCCTACACTTAAATTTATGTTCGGTGTTTACAAATTTCTGTTCTTCAGAAATATTGTCATTGTCATTCTACATTTTATGCCCTCTCTACTTCGGCCATCATAAGTTATTTTTATTTTACTGCCCAGATAGCAAAACTCATCCACCACTTTTACTCTCTCATTTCCTAATCTAATTTCCTCAGCATCACCTGATTTAATTCGACATCATTCCTTTAGCCTCGTTTGGTTCTGTTAATGTTCATCTCATACTCTCCTTTTAAGACACTGTACATTCCGTTCAACTGCACTTCCACGTCCTTTGCTGTCTCTGCCAGAACTACAATGTCGTCGGCAAATCTCTAAGTTTTTATTTCTCTTCGCTACGCTTCAACTCCGGCATCAAATTTCTCCTTTCTTTCTTTCACAGCTTGCTCGGTGTACAGACTGAATAACTCTGGGATAAGCTACAATGCTATCTCACTCCCTTCTCAATCACTGATAGCACTAGTTCCTGTTAGATTTGAAACCGATAGTCTTTGAAAAGGTTTATCGCTCTTCCCCTATCCATGCCGGTTAGAATCCTTTTACGTAATATGTCCTTACGCCGTGTTACATGGCTGCGAGTGGCACATTTTTCCTTGTAGATAGTTTGGTCAATCGGCGTTGGTATTCCAACAAATTGGGCATCTTCAATCAAAAAAATGGTTCACATGGCTCTGAGCACTATGCGACTTAACTTCTGAGGTCATCAGTTGCCTAGAACTTAGAACTAATTAAACCTAACTAACCTAAGGACATCGTACACATCCATGCCCGAGGCAGGATTCGAACCTGCGACCGTAGCGGTCGCTCGGCTCCAGACTGTAGCGCCTAGAACCGAACGACCACTCTGGCCGGCCATCTTCAATCACTGTGTGCTCATGGGCATGTCGGAACACGATTACTCCTTTCTGGCTTTCTGGCACCTTTCCACGCAGATCCTTCTTCCTGCAGTGATTCCATACAATCGAGTGGCGCGCGCACACACACACACACACACACACACACACACACACACACACACACCACCTATGACATACGGCGAAGGAGTATCGTAGGACTGCCTAGGGATGGGAAAACCAGACCAGTTAAAACCAGTACCGGTATTTTAGTTCTGAATAACCGGTATTTTTCGGCATATGTTTCGTATCGGTTAAAACCGGTGTTTTTCTTATTTTTTAATTGATAACTCGGTAAAAAGCGCAATATCAATTAGCCACAGCAGCAGTGCTAAAATTTTTGGTTTTCAAATGAATCCATAAAAAAATTTAATCGTAAATTTCCATTTCTTTGTAATATTGCGTTATTACAGAAAATGAGAAAAGCAATCAGTTCTATTTTAATTACAATGGCGACAAAAACTAACAAGAACCACATGGCATAAGAATTGGTACAGCATTGCTGAGACACAATGTGGCGTGGGCTACTGTTAGTATCCTTGTGCATGCAGTGCGTGAGACTTGCCGCATTTGGTCTATACGGTAGTTTCACGCTGTTGTCATCGGACATTAGTTGCAGTACAGAGTGGCACCATCCCTAGTCGTCAAGTATTTTGCGAAGTGTGATGGCACAACGCTCCATTTCCTTTAGAAGATTGAAAATAGGGCGGAGCCACAACTAACTTGCGCCATCATATAAGGAGGAAAACTTATAACTTAACAATTATTCATAATTTACACTGAAAACTGAAAGTAGCTGATTTATAGCATGTGACTACGTAATATACCTGTGTCTGCTTGTAGCCCTCGAAATAAACACGAAAAACAGACTTCTTCAACCTCAGTTTTCACCCATTAGCACTGACTATTCATAATGCCCAAATGGTGACGTGATCCTCGGTTACAACATTTTTTTTGAGCAGAGTTTCAAAACATTGGCTTCTATAGGAAAGTAGTGGTGATTTTTTGTAGTGTTCAATCACCTATCACTTTTCAGGAAAAGCAGCGAATGGTGGATGGGCTACTTTTTTATTTCCTATTTAATTTATTATTTTGATTCTACGTACATTGAAACTAAGGGAGTCGAAGTTTTTCAGTCTTTGTTCGATTTGTACGTTTATTACGGAAAAAACAGAAATAAAAAACTGAAAATTGGTTATTTCAGAAACCAGTTATTTTGAGGGTTTTAACACTCAGGTTACAGTGGCATTGAAAAGAATAAGATGTAAGTGAAAAGAGGTTGTTTCAGCGATAACCGCCATCCCTATGTTGGCCTCATATCAGGTCTGCACCATGTACAGCGCTGCAAAGCCACCAATGTAGTCTTGTAAGGGTGTTTTGCACTTAGAATAGGAATAACGACATAAACGTTGTTGTATCTTTCTGTTTCCATCATGCTCTTGTGGTTTCTCCGGTAACTGTAAGGCAACTTCCATAATGGTTGCAATTTCACGTCAAAAAAGTCTTCCTACTGGAGGCTATTGCAAAGACATGACGAAGATTCTACAATATTATTCAGACGTGTGAGGTATGTATCACGTTCCTAGTTCAGCTCTTCAACTAAGGAGGGGTGAATCTGTTGAGCGCATGACCCTTTCCTTCCGCGGTCGGAAAAATGGGACCGTTCCTTCCTAGCCTGCAAGGACCCAGAAAAGGATGGAACTCATTTCTGCCGTTTTTCGCAGCCGGTGACGGCCTTTCAAGGGGCCAGAATGTGTGGCCAACTCGCGGAAGCGTCGGTGTTCCCGTGCGGGCTTTTTCTGCCCAGAACACGCCGCTCATGCCGACCCATTCATCACACTAAGCTTTATGAGTTACGTTATTTTATGTTAACCGGGGACCTAGAAACGACGGAGAGGCTCCGTCCCCGCCGCAGCCGCAGTGGTCCGCCACCCCACGACGATTACCGCAGTCCACTTCACCCCTCCGTTGCCCCACACCGAACCCAGGGTTATTGTGCGGTTCGGCCCCCGGTGGACCCCCCAGGGAACGTGTCACACCAGACGAGTGTAACCCCTATGTTTGCGTGGTAGAGTAATGGTGGTGTACGCGTACGTGGAGAACTTGTTTGCGCAGCAATCGCCGACATAGTGTAGCGGAAGCGGAATAAGGGGAACCAGCCCGCATTTGCCGAGGCAGGAGGAAAACCGCCTAAAAACCATCCACAGACGGGGCGGCTCACCGGACCTCGACACAAATCCGCCGGGCGGTTTCGTGCCGGGGACCAGGCGCTCCTTCCCGCCCGGAAAGCCGTGCCTTAGACCGCACGGCCAACCGGGCGGGCTCAGCTTTATGAGTACTTCAGGCAGGCAAAGCTTATACAGGAAGCTGTAAAACCTTTTTCGCGATTATCGCGAATATGGTTAAATGTGCCAAGAGGATTTCATTTTTTACTCGCCAAGTTCCGTTAGATCGTAAAAGTCCGTAAAACGACTGGATATTAACCAGCGCAATACAATTAAACACAGGAATTGGCTAAAATTTCTCCTAGGAACTACCAGATATAATAAAATGAGTGTGCCGCGAGGATATTCTTTAATTTAGATTTGAAAGTGAGATGATTATCTCTAAGATCTTTGATATCTCAAGGTAGCTTACTGAAAGGGGATGTAGGAGAATACTGTACACCTCTTTGCAAGAAGGTCAGGGAGATGTGATCCAAATGCACAATTAATTTCAGTCCAATATTGTAAGTAGGCTGTTTAGGTTTTTATGATGGTAACGCCAGGTAGCGCTCTGTATGAAAATCAGTGTGCTGCGTGCAATCTGTGGCTGGTTGGCATTGTTGGAATATTCACTATTGTATTGTTGGGCAGTTGGAGGTGAGCCGCCAGCAGTGGTGGATGTGGGGAGAGAGATGGCAGAATTTTGAGAGCGGATGATCTGGATGTGTGTCCGTCAGAAAAAGGAAATTTGTAAAACTGGATGTCATGAACTGATATATATATATATATATATATATATATATATATATATATATATATATATATATATATATAATGACTTTTGAACACTATTAAGGTAAATACATTGTTTGTTCTCCATCAAAATCTTTCCTTTGCTAACTATGCCTACCTGTAGTTAGTGCCTTGAGTAGTTTGAATCTTTTATTTAGCTGGCAGTATTGGCGCTCGCTGTATTGCAGTAGTTTAAGTGACGAAGATTTTTGTGAGGTAAGTGATTCATGTAAGGTATAGCTTATTGTTAGTCATGGCCATTCTTTTGTAGGGATAATTGAAAGTCTGATTGCGTTGCGGCAAATGAAATATTGTGTGTCAGTTTAGTGTTGATCATAATAAGTAAAGAGAGAAATATCTGAGAACGTTCTGTTTTGCTCAGCTGTTTGAAAATCATATAACGTAACAGGTTTCCAGCACTGTCATTTATAAATTTTTCTAAGGGGACGTTTCGTAATATTAATTGAATGAAAGCTGCTACTTCTTGGGAACAAGCTCATGTTGTTAAAAGCAAAACTTATTAAAGGGAATGCAAGTTTCGAATACCGGTTGTTAAGGCACTGCAGAAGAAAACGTACCAGCATTCGTCTGAAATGATTTAACGAAAGCATAAGAAAAGAAAGAAAGAAATCCGGGTCGTCCGCCAGAGATTCCAATGCTCTTCCCTTGAAACCGGTCCTGGTGTCTTAGGATGCCCATTACTTAACTTCAATATTGTTCGTAGTAATTGACGGAAAGTCATCTAGTAATACAGAAGTGATTTCTGGCGTTCCCCAAGGTAGTGTTATAGGCCCTTTGCTGTTCCCAGCCGGCCGGGGTGACCGAACTTTTCTAGGCGCTACAGTCTGGAACCGCGCAACCTCTACGGTCGCAGGTTCGAATCCTGCCTCGGGCATGGGTGTGTGTGATGTCCTTAGGTTAGTTAGGTTTAAGTAGTTCTAAGTTCTAGGGGACTGATGACCTCAGATGTTAAGTCCCATAGTGCTCAGAGCCATTTGAACCATTTTTTGCTGTTCCTTATCTATATAAACGGTTTTGGAGACAATCTGAGCAGGCGTCTTCGCTTGTTTGCAGATGACGCTGTCGTTTATCGACTAATAAAGTCATCAGAAGATCAAAACAAACTGCAAAACCATTTAGAAAAGATATCTGAATGGTGCGAAAAGTGGCAGTTGACCCTAAATAACGAAAAGTGTGAGGTCATCCACATGAGTGCTAAAAGGAATTCGTTAAACTTCCGGTTACACGATAAATCATTCTAATCTAAAAGCCGTAAATTCAACTAAATACCTAGGTATTACAATTACGAACGCCTTAAATTGGAAGGAACACATAGAAAATGTTGAGGGGAAGGCTAACCAAAGACTGCGTTTTATTGGCAGGAGACTTAGAAAATTTAACGGAGCTGCTAAGGAGACTGCCTCCAGTACGCTTGTCCGTCCTCTTTTAGAATACTGCTGCGCGGTGTGGGAATCTTACCAGATAGGACTGACGGAGTACATCGAAAAAGTTCAAAGGAAGGCAGCACGTTTTGTATTTTCGCGAAATATGGGAGAGAGTGTCACAGAAATGTTACAGTATTTGGGCTGATAATCATTAAAAGAAAGACGTTTTTCGTTGCGGCGGAATCTTCTCACTAAATTCCAATCACCAATTTTCTCCTCCGAATGCGAAAATATTTTCTTGACACCGACCTACATAGGGAGGAACGATCACCACGATAAAATAAGGGAAATCAGAGCTCGTACGGAAAGATGTAGGTGTTCATTCTTTCCGCGCGCTATACGAGATTGGAATAATAGGGAATTGTGAAGGTGGTTCGATGAACCGTCTGCCAGCTACTTGAATGTGATTTGCAGTATCGATGTAGATGGTGACCGCGGTGAAATAAAATGACCTGTCACGCCACCATAAGGAAAAACTGCGAGCCGTCCCTCCGGCCTGTGTCCATGGAATCGACTGCTGCCGGGCGCCTGTTGGGCTTCGTCCATCTGCTCGGTACTTATTCATGAGCCGTGGATGAGTTTGGCATAGTTCCCGCTATCTTTCCCCCATTACACTGTTCCACTTCGCATTTCCAGCGGACGATGAAAATATACTTTGCGAGCTCTTCATTATCCAGCCCATCACAATATCTGACACAGAAAAAGGCTTTTAGCGGGAATAGATCGTCATAAGAACGACATGACCAAAGCAGTTAAGGAGGACGCAGGCTAGCCGTGTACAGTAACAGAGCGCCATCCATTATTCTTACGGAAGGAAGATAAAGGCTAGGCCACTTCTTTATAATACTTCAGTCTAGACTCTAAACCTACAAAACCATGCGAGCATTATTCGTTGAAATCATTTAACGTGCAGGAATGTCGCGACTCCAGTAATAACACTCGTTCATGTTCTGCTTAACGTGTAAGGTAACTCGACAAAGCGTATTAATTTTCCTGGAGGGGAGTGAGTGGGTCCTCTTTCATGAAAATGTCGCTGTCGCTGGAAAAGGCTAAGAATGGTGTCCTGGTAGGAAGGATGCTTGCATTCTACTGCAGCACACACACATATACTGAAAGTAACACAGAATAGTGAGTAATAAAATACATTACTCATCTTTGGTAATGCTGATTTCAGCGACTGTAGAATGCAGGTTTAGCCTTTCTGTTCTGCGTTGACTATGCATGGACACAATCTAAACAATGTTTTCTGAACTAAACTCGGAAGAAAACTAATCTTCAGTCTTCATGTACTATTCGAAGAAACGTTCCAGACTAACAGTACTCAGTTAAATCTCTAGGCAGACCGCCTCTGTCCATACAAGATAACTGTATTCCTTGCTCTCTTTCTACTGAAGACTAACAACCACTGTATGTCTATCGGCCACTGTTTCTATCTCACTCGACGACTTGAAGACTCGAAGACACGACGAACGCTCTGCAGCAAATCCTTAGCAAGAGTCAGAGTGACTTACAACGTGCAGCTGACAACTTCAGCTCGTGCATAGGCGCTTCAGTCCGGAACTGCGCTGCTGCTACGGTCGCAGGTTCGAATCCTGCCTCGGGTATGGATGTGTGTGATGTCCTTAGGTTAGCTAGGTTTAAGTAGTTCTAGGTCTAGGGGACTGATGACCTCAGATGTTAAGTCCCATAGTGCTCAGAGTCATTTGAACCATTTTTTTGCTCGTGCACGGTTACTTAAACGCGCGTCTCTCTCTCTACTCGTAGTGGCGCTGCCACTCCATGGGGCAGTGTGACTGATTTGCGAGCAGCGATGTTCATGCTACGGACGGTCGTACACGGTACTTCTGGTACCATCTGCCGAAAACTCCTCTTGTGTGGTATCCAATGCATCTCATTAATGGTTCTAATGAAGTCTGGCTACCATGTGAAATTTGCTTTAATTTACCGAGCGGAGCTCGCAGTACCATATGTCTGATATATCTGAGAGGTATGATTAATTCTGTTAGTTGTTTCAGGAAATGAAATTTGGAATACTTCTGCTTATCCCGTAAGCTTCTTTAGTGGGATATTGTTTCGCTTAGACACTGTACAGCAAACTGTATCCGTGTCTGCGGTACTTTTTAGCGCCTCGATTATTTATCTTATACAGATTATTTACACTTAATTTCTTTCATTGAAAGATGTTCCTAACGACTTACGTCCGTAACGTAAAGGTCAGCAGTAGTCTGCGATGTATATTCCTGCTTTTGAAGACTCATACACTAATATTTAATGATTGGAATTCAATCAATAAAAAATTCCGGGCTATTATGCCGTGGTGTAAGGGATTTCACTTTAAAACGCAACGTTTCGTCCCCATCTGCGGAGAACATTTTCAAGGGGGATCGTAGCTTTGTTGAACGTCCGATTCACACCCTGGCCCACTAGTAGCGAATTCCGAGAGCATACTACCTAGAACAATATATTGCTTCGTCCTATTTACTCGTATATCTAACGGAAAGACTATGAAGATACACTACTGGCCATTAAAATTGCTACACAAAGAAGAAATGCAGATGATAAACGGGTATTCATTGGACAAATGTATTATACTAGAACTGACATGTGATTACATTTTCACGCAACCTGGGTGCATAGATCCTGAGAAATCAGTACCCAGAACAACCACCTCTGGCCGTAATAACGGCCGTGATACGCCTGGGCATTGAGTCGAACAGAGCTTGGATGCAGCTTCAACACGATACCACAGTTCATCAAGAGTAGTGACTGGCGTATTGTGACGAGCCAGTTGCTCGACCACCATTGACCAGACGTTTTCAATTGGTGAGAGATCTGGAGAATGTGCTGGCCAGGGCAGCAGTCGAACATTTTCTGTAACCAGAAAGGCCCGTACAGGACCTGCAACATGCGGTCGTGCATTATTCTGCTGAAAAGTAGGGTTTCGCAGGGATCGAGTCACGGGTCGTAACACATCTGAAATGTAACGTCCACTGTTCAAATTGCCGTCAATGCGAACAAGAGCTGACCGAGACGTGTAATCGATGGCACCCCATACCATCACGCCGGGTGATACGCCAGTATGGCAATGACGAATACACGCTTCCAATGTGCGTTCACCGCGATGTCGCCAAACACGGCTGCGACCATCATGATGCTGTAAACAGAATCTGGATTCATCCGAAAAAATGACGTTTTTCCATTACTGCACCCAGGTTCGTCGTTGAGTACACCATCGCAGGCGCTCCTGTCTGTGATGCAGCGTCAAAGGTAACCGCAGCCATGGTCTCCGAGCTGATAGTCCATGCTGCTGCAAACGTCGTCGAACTGTTCGTGCAGATGGTTGTTGTCTTGCAAACGTCCCCATCTGTTGACTCAGGGAGCGAGACGTGGCTGCACGATCCGTTACGGCCATGCAGATAAGATGCCTGTCATCTCGACTGCTAATGATACGGGGCCGTTGGGATCCAGCACGGCGTTCCGTATTACCCTCCTGAAACCACCGTTTTCATATTCTGGTAACAGTCATTGGATCTCGACCAACGCGAGCAGCAATGTCGCGATACGATAAACCGCAATCGCGATAGGCTACAATCCGACCTTTATCAAAGTCGGAAACGTGATGGTAAGCATTTCTCCTCCTTACACGAGGCATCACAACAACGTTTCACCAGGCAACACCGGTCAACTGCTGTTTGTGTATGAGAAATCGGTTGGAAACGTTCCTCATGTCAGCACGTTGTGGGTGTCGCCACCGGCACCAACCTTGTGTGAATTCTCTGAGAAACCAATCATTTGCATATCACAGCATCTTCTTCCTGTCAGTTAATTTTCGCGTCTGTAGGACGTCATCTTCGTGGTGTAGCAATTTTAATGGCTAGTTGTGTAAAATTACAGGGATCTGAGGTAGCATGGAGGCTTAGCAGCCAAGTAGGGCGCACGATTTGTGATTGGAACAGCAAGAGCCAGTGAACACAGGTAACCACCGCCACACACCATAACATTGCATGTTGAGAACGGGTGCAGATGTAGAGCTAAGAGGCCAAAATCGGCCAACACCTCTGGGTGTGTGTACCGCACCTTGGACTTGTAGGTTGCTAATCTGTGCTGGCACAGGCTGTCACCAGCACGCCGGTCAGCAAACATGATGTGTGGAGATGGATCAGTAGGCGCTGGATCAGGCGCACCCATCACGAGAGAGGCCAGAGACACGCCCACAAGCGAGACGCCGCCAACACCCTCTCGACAGCCTGTAATTAGGCCGACCTGCTGATCGGAGGGCCTCACCCATTTGCTCGTCCAGTGACATCCGTGACTATACTCGCAGAGTGGGTTTAGTTTGTCAAGGGCTACGACAGTGGACAGCGACCAGATTACTGACTACAGTGGGACTGGTTTTATTGACATTATATCAGTCTGCAAGGGGACTATTACTGATGGCTTATACCACAAGATAAGGACTCTATTCAAGTTAAGTAACAGCTTCCTCTCCGTGTAAACAAAGAACCGTACTGAATAAAATGTTCTTGGGTTTCCAACCGCTTCAATTGCTTAAAACTACACGAGCTTTCGGCCAAGCACTCCATGGCCATTGTCAAGTGGTATGACTGCCATTGGTGCCTCGTGGAAGAGTAATATCAGACGACGATAACCTATCCCATGAACTGAGCCACCTACACAAGGTTTTCAGGAATAACGGCTACAGCGCCCATCAAGTGAAAGAAGTGATTTCTGGGAAGTATCAGAATAAGACAACCGACGAAGAGCAGGAAAAGAAACTTGCTTTGCTGCCATTTTGTGGCTCTGTGTCGGGCAAGGTAAGCCGCCTGTTGAGAAGACGCAAGATCAAATCAATCTTCAGGCCTCCAACGAAAATCCGGCAATTACTGAGACCAGTTAAAGACGCAGTAGGTCTCAGAACACCTGGATTCTATGAAATACCTTGTGAATGTGGCCAGAAGTACATCGGACAAACAGTGCGCACTGTGGAACAACGCAGGAAAGAACATGAGAGGTATTATCGCTTACGCTATCCAGAAAAATCTGCGTTAGCTGAGCATGCGTTAGAAATCGGTCACCACATAAAATTTGACGATACCTCTGTCGTGGCTCACACTAACGGCTTCTGGGACAGTTTAATAAAGGAAGCTATTGAAATAAAAATTACCGAAAACACCCTGAATAGAGACGGTGGTTTGCAGCTCAGCGCTGCTTGGGATCCAGTGATCGCGCGGTTGAAGAGGGCACTAGAGATGGCCAAACTCGTTCATCCTTGGGAACTAGTTCATTGCTGATCGTTCTTTTTTGGGAACCGTTCATTTTTAATCGTTCACCGTTCATTTGCGCTTGGTATATGGTTCTTATGACAAAACTGAAAACTAGTAGTTTAGGTGACTGAAGGATGGGGGGCTCCAAGAGGGGGCACTTGCCTCCCCCTGGTGTATAGAGTTTTTATTCATTATAGAATTCTTACACACTTTTAGAAGTAATTTCTGTGATTCTGCTGAACCTCTCGCTTAGCCAACTATAGCCTTGTGTGGCTGATCGCAGGGAAATAATATAGGGAGGCGCACGGAAAACCGGCCCCGAGTACAGACTGCTCTCCAATTACGGACGATGTGTTGCCCGTTACGAGCAGATACAACAAACAGACAAACATGTAATAATTAGGCAGTGAAGAAATAACAAGCTAATGCAAGCAACAATTGCGAAACAATCGATGACGATGTGTAGAGAGCTGGAGAAGAGAACATGAAAATCTCACGCGACGCGCATGGGCTATAGCTCATGTAGTCTTGTAAACCTGTTGGTGGCTGTTTCCCAACTTAATAGACCACAAGTGTCTTGTATAAATTTCTTCGTTTCGACTTCCACTACATAGCTATGCTACGTTGTAAACAGTAATCGTTTACACCCGTTATATACTTCACGTTGTCTCTGAGTTCGTAGGCAAAGTAGAGACGTTATGGAAGCAGAAAATAAAATGTGGTTTTCTCGTACTTGCGCCACACGCTTAGCAAAAATTAGGTTTTTATGTTGCATTATCAAAGTTAATGCAGCAATGATGATAATAATAATTAAGTTCGCAGTAATAAAGTTTTTGGTTTGAAAGCTCCTTCTTCACAAATGTTTTTGAGATAATAAGTAAATACGATTTTATGGCAATGTCTTTTCAAATGGAGAGGCACCGCTTTTCCTACTGAGCCAGAATGACACAAAACCCACTTTTTTGTCTTCAAAGAAACTAAACTATCAGGTAATGCAAATTGGAAACAACCAAACTTAAAAATAATTAGAGCCTTCCTAAATGTAATGTTTTGTATATGAAAGATACACGAAAATCGTTTCACATGAATTTTCTTACACTAAAAATTAAGCAAATTATTGAACGTTAGCTGCTAAATCAAGTCGATGAAACTAAAAAATATATGAATAACAAAAAAACTTGCCTTGTTATAAGTATGTCTTCTGCTGTTCATCGATATAATGAAGTGAGCTGATATGCCCTTTTGTTACCTGAAAAGACGTACCTATTACATACAACATAATTTTTATGTAATTTACGGAACTATAAAATACTTTTTGATTACCGGTCGTGACGCTGCATAGCCAGAACCCAGTGCAAGAACAGTTTGGAACACATGTAAAATAGGCGAGCGCAGTGAACGAAACGAACAACTGGACACTCAACTAACTAGGAGCAGTCGGCAGTGGAACTGCGGCAGGTGGTCATGCGAAGAACGACGAGTGCGGCCAAGTGAGACCGAGACTGAGACGAGCACGCGACCGAGGCTGGAACGAGAACTGCCGAAGTGACCGCCGCGACCGAAGCGATCGTTCCTCGTTCCCGGGAACTATAAGTAGACAGCCGCGACCGAAGTGAACTATGAACCGATCGTTCCTTGGAATTCGTTCCTCGATCCTTTCGTTCATCTTGGTGCACCGTTGCTTTGCACCCGTTCGTTCGCGAACTACCCATCTCTAGAGGGCACATTGAACGCCGACTCAAAACATGCCCATATATGGCAATGTCACGGGCACCAGTGACGTCACAGCCGCCAGGTAGCGTATATAAGGGTGCACCAACAGCCCACTGGCAGCCATACCACTTGACAATGGCCAGGGAGTGCTTGTCCGAAATCTCGTGTAGTTTTATGCAATTGACGCGGTTGGAAAGACGAGAAAATTTTATTCAATGTTATCGCCGCGAGACTCTGCATTCATACATTAAAGAACCGTATTAATCCACGTGTGAATTTATGTTGTAGATAGAGGATACCGTCCACCCACAACAGCATCCTTTCCCTCGCTTCCTTGCGGTTCAAGGCTCTACGTAATCCGAAGAGAGAGCCTGCTAGCGGTGCCCTCGACACCCCCAGCGGCCGGGGTGTGAACCGCTGCCGCCAGCTTGCCAGCTGCGTGGGCGCGCGAGGCGAGCACGCGGCTGCCCGCTTCCATCCGTCCCGCGCCACGCCACGCCCACCGCCCATTCGTTAGCCGGGGCGCGAGTAACGCGGACAAGGACCGGGCTGGCCTAATTTTCGGGGGTCCCGCAAGTCAAGACGGCCGCTGGCGCACATCAGACTCCGACCTGCCGCAGCGCCAGCTGCCACGCGGGGCGAAGAAACGTGTCGAGGTCCGGCGCCGAGTCGGGCAGACGGACACGTGCTCAAGTACATTCTGTTCCCAGGACAGTGGCGAATGGTACGGCCTTACGAAACCCCAGACAAGTAGCGTCGTTTTGAAACGAGGTTTCAAATTTTGCCACTCGCCGTCTCCAGGGGAAGTTGTGCCAAAATGTACCGGGCCTACGTGTAAGATGGGAACTCCATAACGCTATGGACCAGAAACAAACCTACGTCGTGAATTATTACTCTGCAATGTTACCAGATTTTTCCTGAATACGCGCCGTTGGGGATTTATTGACACCTGGCTTCAAGACGAGATGTTAACAGTTCATGACGCTATCGACAGGGGATCTCAAGTTGATTCCGTATTTCTAGATTTCTGGAAAGCTTTTGACACCGTTCCTCAGAAGTGACTTCTAATCAAGTTGCGGGCCTATGGGGTATCGTCTCAGTTGTGCGACTGGATTCGTGATTTCCTGTCAGGAAGGCCGCAGCTCGTAGTAACAGACGGAAAATCATCGAGTGAAACTGAAGTCATATCAGGTGTTCCCCAGGGAAGCGTCCTGGGACCTCTGCTGTTCCTGATCTATATAAATGACCTGGGTGACAATCTGAGCAGTTCTCTTAGGTTGTCCGCAGATGATGCTGTAATTTACCGTCTAGTAAGGTCATCCGAAGACCAGTATCAGTTGCAAAGCGATTTAGAAAAGATTGCTGTATGGTGTGGCAGGTGGCAGTTGACGCTAAATAACGAAAAGTGTGAGGTGATCCACATGAGTTCCAAGAGAAATCCGTTGGAATTCGATTACTCGATAAATAGTGCAATTCTCTAGGCTGTCAATTCAACTAAGTACCTGGGTGTAAAAATTACGAACAACTTCAGTTGGAAAGACCACATAGATAATATTGTGGGGAAGGCGAGCCAAAGGTTGCGTTTCATTGACAAGACACTTAGAAGATGCAACAAGTCCACTAAAGAGACAGCTTACGCTACACTCGTTCGTCCTCTGTTAGAATATTGCTGCGCGGTGTGGGATCCTTACCAGATGGGATTGACGGAGGACATCGAAAATAATATAGGAAGTCCACACAGAAGTACTACATATTCGCAACAAAGGAAGAAAGCTACGCCTACTAGAAGCATTTGAGATAAATATGACATAATAGTAGAGAAATTACAATTCTATGGTATAAATGGAACAGAATATGAGTGGTTTAAGTCATATCTACAGAACAGGAAGCAAAAAGTCTCTTTATATGCTTCAAGTGATTCAAAGGAGTTTCCGACTTCATCTAACTGGGGTGAAATTACATTAGGTGTTCCAGAAGGTTCGATAATGGGTCCCCTCCTGTTCTTCATATATGTGAATGACCTCCCTTCTTATGTGAAACAAGATGCTAAACTGACACTGTTTGCTGATGATACAAGCATAATTATTAATCCAGTAAAAGAAAGTCCGATACAAAATGATACAAATAAGGTCTTTGGAAAAGTTATTAATTGGTTTTCTGTGAATGGGCTTGCTCTGAACTTTGAAAAAACACAGTACATCCAATTTTCTGCTGCAAAATGTATAATTCCTTCAATAAACATAACACATCAAAAGAAGTCAGTAGCCAGGGTAGAGCATACTAAGTTTTTGTGTGTACATATAGATGAGATCTTAATTGGAAAAGTCATATTTTGGATCTCCTAAAGCGACTAGGTTCAGCAACATTTGCAATCAAAATAGTTGCCAATTTTGAGGATGTAGAAATTAGTAAGCTAAACATACTTTGCATACTTCCACTCTCTGATGTCATACCGAATAATATTCTGGGGCAACTCAACACTTATGCAAAAGGTATTCACTACTCAAAAGAAATTAGTTCGAATAATGTGTGGGGTTTATAGTCGCCCATCTTGTAGGCATCTGTTTAAAAGGTTAGGAATTCTTACAACTGCTTCACAGTACATTTATTCAGTAATGAAATTTTTTATCAACAACATGGACCAGTTTAAAATCAACAGCGACATTCATGATTACAATACTAGAAAAAAGAAAGACCTACACTATCCTTTACTTAACCTATGTTTGGCACAGAAAGGGGTAAAATATGCTGCTATAAAACTTTTTGATGAATTACCAGATGAAATAAAATGCCTGACAGACAGCAGTAATTCAAAAACAAATTGAAATTATACCTCCTTGACAACTTCTTCTACACCATAGATCAGTGCTTGAATACGAGTAAATAAATCTTTTGATATAATATATGAATTTTGTGCCATTTAAGGGAATGAGATAGACAATAGAAATACTTAGGTATAACACTATAATATAAAAAACTTGTTTCCTGTGTGCATTTCTTGTGCATTTGCCATGTTCCACATCATAACGGTTTTTCCGGTTTTCAATGGAACGCGTAACTAACTAGCTCAAAATCCCCAGCTGGTTCTAAATGATCAATTACAGCTGAGCACATCCCCGCTATTAAGCTTCGGACGATACTAAGAACCAACCATATATTCACAGACCACCACAATGACACATACTACCACACAAATTTAAAACGTAATAGAATTTCCTATTCCTCACCCCACAAAGTTAAACAGTATAACTCGTCATATATTGAATATTTTAACCATTTACTATGTTTAACATTACCCATTGCATAAAAATGTTATTTTCAATGCAAAACATGTTTGTTGACCAACACAAGTTACTAATGCTAAGTTAGATAGCTCTCAGCCAATGTCACGACCTTACAAACTATGGCATCATGACCATATGATCTGTAATACTGTGAGATTAAGTTTTCTACACTACTGGCCATTAAAATTACTACACCGTGAAGATTACGTGCTACAGATGCGAAATTTAACCGACAGGAAGAACATGCTATTCAGAGCATTCACACAAGGTTGGCCCCGGTGGCGACACCTGCAACGTGCTGATATGAGGAAAGTTTCCAACCGATTTCTCATACACAAACTGCAGTAGACCGGCGTTGCCTAGTGAAACGTTGTTTTGATGCCTCTTGTAAGGAGGAGACACGCGTACCATCACGTTCCGACATTGCTGCTCGCTTTGGCCGAGATATAAATATGGAATCGGTGGGTTCAGGAGGGTAATACGGAACGCCGTGCTGGATCGCAATGGCGTCGTATCACTAGCGGTCGAGATGATAGGCATCTTATCCGCATGGCTGTAACGGATAGTGCAGCCACGTCTCGACACCTGAATCAACAGATGGGGACGTTTGCAAGACAACAAACATGTGCACGAACAGTTCGACGACTTTTGCGGCAGCATGGACTATCAGCTCGGAGACCGTGGCTGCGGTTACCCTTGACGCTGCATCACAGACAGGAGCGCCTGCAATGGTGTACTCAACGACGAACCTGGGTGCACGAAAGGCAAAACGTCATTTTTTCAGTTGAATCCAGGTTCTGTTTACAGCATCATGATGGTCGCATCCGTCTTTGGCGACATCGCGGTGAACGCACATTGGAAGCGTGTATTCGCCATCGCTATACTGGCGTATCACCCGGTGTGATGGTATGGGGTGCCATTGGTTGCACGTCTCGGTCACCTCTTGTTCGAATTGACGCCACTTTGAACAGTGGACGTTACATTTCAGATGTGTTACGACCCGTGGCTCTACCCTTCATCCGATCCTTGCGGAACCCTACATTTCAGCAGGATAATGCACGACCGCATGTTGCAGGTCCTGTACGGGCCTTTCTGGATACAGAAAATGTTCGACTGCTGCCCTGGCCAGCACATTCTCCAGATCTCTCACCAATTGAAAACATCTGGTCAATGGTGGCCGAGCAACTGGCTCGTCACAAAACGCCAGTCACATACTCTTGATGAACTGTGGTATCGTGTTGAAGCTGCATGGGCAGCTGTACTTGTACACGCCATCCAAGCTGTGTTTGACTCAGTGCCCAGGCGTATCAAGGCCGTTATTACGGCCAGAGGCGGTTGTTCTGGATACTGATTTCTCAGAATCTATGCACCCAAATTGCGTGAAAATGTAATCACATGTCAGTTCTAGTATATTAGTCCAATGAATACACGTTTATCATCTTCATTTCTTCTTGGTGTAGTAATTTTAATGGCCAGTAGTGTAATTATTGTGTATAATACTGTCCATTGCCTATATTTTAGTTTATAACGTTAAAAAAACATGTTTGTTGCACAACTTAAACGAAGAATACTCAGTTTAACAGTTTCTCAGCCAATTTCAAGACAACAAAAAAGAGCGTTATAACGATTTAACCTGTAATATTGTGTAGTTTAATTATTTATGATGCTTAACATTGTCCACTGTGTAAAATGTAATTTCAACGTTAAGAAACAATTTTGATGCACAATACTCTATGTAAGTGATTGTATCTTCGTCTATAATGTTTGGTTACCTAAGCATCAGTGTCCCTTGCGGACGCAGTCCCTTGTTTCCTGAAGATGGTCTGATAAGCCATAAACTAATTTGAAACAAACAAAAATAGTGTACTTGTTATTCAACCCCAAATAATCTAGAAAATTTATCAAATTTGATATATTTTTGTGGATCTTCCCAGCAATGGAATTCATCTTTCCCAACAATTTACAGGGTGTCGCACGAAATGTGTTACCATTTTGTTTTTGAATATAAACTTTATTGTCAATAGAATCTGAAAGCAACATATACTACAATGAAGAGCCGTCCATGGAGATTTGTTCTAACTCAGCACATGCTCAATATGTCCACCATTTCGTTTCCTAACTTCCTTCAAAGGAACACTGAAGTTAGTGATTACCCTACGGCACATGTCTTCCATAATTTCACTGCAATCTTGAACAATAAGTCTTCTGAGCTCCATTAAATCACGTGGACGTTTCGGGAAATTTTTTTCCTTTAGGTACCGCCAAAGAAAAAAGTCACATGGATTGAGGTCTGGACTATTGGGGGGCCAATTTTGTCCGTCACTGAAGCGACCTGGAAACGTGAGTGAAATGATCCGCATGTCGAAATGATCGTATAAAAACTCCAACACAGTGTTTGCAGTATGTGGCGTTGCTCCATCTTGCGTGAACCACTGCGTGTTGAAGGGCAAGGCAGTAGCAAGAAGCTGTAGAATGAAGCTATTGCGAAGCATGCTCAAATAACGCTCGTTGTTCACAGTTTCTTCATAGAAGAAGGGTCCAATAAGTCCGTGACTGGAAATTGCTGCCCACGCTGTAATCCTCGGAGCATAAACAGTATTTAGACTATAACCAGATTTGACCTTGTTATCTTCAGGTCTCTTCGGAATTATACAGAACTTTAAAATAAATTAGAAATTTTCACACAAATAATGAATCGATCTACGAGAGCGTGCTGTAAAGTAATACCCCCGAATTTTTTATGTGAAAGCTCTTAAAGATTTTTAAATAAAAGAAACGTTATTAATACGCTGTATCTTTATTCTTCATGTGTCCATGTTTATTTCGCAACGTAACCACCCTTGGCGACGAACACATTTCTGCCAACGAGAAGCCTGTTTACTAATACCATCGCTGTAGAATGTTTGACTTTGTTGACGGATCCACAACCTCAAATCTGCTTGTGGCGCTTCATCACTACCGACGTGAAGTCCTCAAATGTTTTCTTTAAGTTTTGAAAATAGATGAAAATCAGATGGGGCCAAGTCGGGACTGTATGGAGGACGATTGATGGCAGTGAGTCCAAGACGTCGTCTTGTTGCAGATTTCGCAGCTCTCGTGTGTGATCTGCCATTGTTATGCTGAAAGAGAAGGCACTTCATCAGTGGGCGAACTCTTCGGTGTTGAAAGTCGATTACAGCACGCAGTTACTGACGCACCAACATAATTACGTTACATACCGCCGTGTTACACGTTACAATTCGAAGCCCGCTAGCGGCAGAGGGCTGCAAATGTGCTAACATGAAGAATAACTACACAGAATGTCAGTAACGTTTGTTTTAATAAAAAAACTTTAAGAGTTTCGCATAAAAATTCGGAAACATTACTTTTCAGCATGCCCTGGTATTTTCTACATGGGTACCTCAAAATCAGCACTAAGAACAGCGTTAATATTCGTATTTACTGCATGTAACTCAAATGGAAATAAACTGACGCGACCAAATTTCCAAGGAACACAGTTTACCGTGCGCTAGAAGCACAGTTCTTGGGCTTATAGGCTGCAGTGATGAATCTGTGCCCAGAAATCAGCATGACGTCCTCCGGTCTTGAGAACGAGTTACGTGCATGGCGAACCAAATGCTAATATCTGAGGTCAGCGGTTATGTCAGCTCTGAGATCAGGGCGCAGGGCCGCGTGTAACCCGGTCAGCGGGGTGCCCAGGGACGTTAGTCAGGTGTTCGAGCGAAACTGCTTTGCATTGTCAGACGATGACGTGGTATTCGCCTTGCGTCTCTTGCGGCGCTGCTTCATGCGTATAGGCACTGACCTCCAACTCTTTGAACATGTACGCTACCCCTTCAGCGTTATTGGGACCATGTACACCTTCCCCATGTCGTTTTTCAGCAATGCATTAAGCTGTGACGTCTATATTGTGCACTGAAGTGCCAAAGAAGCTGGTATACGGATGCGTATTCAAATACAGTAATATGTAAACATGCAGAATACGACGCTGTGGTCGGCAACGCCTATACACGGCAAAAAGTGTCTGTCGCAGTTGTTAGATCGGTTACTGCTGCAACAATAAAGATTTAAGTGAGTTTGAACGTGGTGTTATGGTCGGCACACGAGCGGTGAGACACATCATCTCAGACGTAGCGATGAAATGAGGCTTTTCTCGGACGACCATTTGACGAGTGTATCGTGAATATCAGGAATCCGATAAAACATCAAATCTCCGACACCGCTGCGGGCAGAGAAAGATCCTACAAGAACGGGACCAAGGACATCTGAAGAGAATCGTTGAACGTGACATAAGTGCCAACCTTCTGCAAAAATGGTTCAAATGGCTCTGAGCACTATGGGACTTAACATCTGGGGTCACCAGTCCCCTAGAACTTAGAACTACTTAAACCTAACTAACCTAAGGACATCACACACACATCCATGCCCGGGGCAGGATTCGAACCTGCGACCGTAGCTGTCGCGCGGTTCCAGACTGAAGCGCCTAGAACCGCTCGGCTGCACCGGCCGGCCCACTCTTCTGCAAATTGCTGCAGATTTCAATGCTGGGCCATCAACAAGTGTCAGCGTACGAACCATTCAAAGAAACATCATCGATATGGGCTTTCGGAATCGAACACCCACTCGTGTATCGTTGATGGCTGCAAAACACAAAGCTTTACGCCTCGCCCTGGGCGAGGACTGCTGATGACTGGAAACATGTTGCCTGGTCGGACGAGTCTCGTTTCAAATTGTATCGAGCGGATGGACGTGTACCCGTATGGAGACAACCTCATGAATTACTGGACCCTGCATGTCAGCAGGGGACTGTTTCTAACTGGTGGAGGCTCAATAATTGTGGGTGGCTTGTTTAGTTGGAGTGATATGGACCCCTGATACGTCTAGATACGACTGTAACCGATGACACGTACGTAGGCATCCAGTCGAATCATCTGCATCCATTCATGTCCATTGTGCATTCCAACGGACTTAGGCAATTCCAGCAGGACAATGCGACACCGTACACGTCCAGAAATGCTACAGAGTGGCTCCAGAAACACCCTTCTGAGTTTAAACACTTCCGCTACCTACCGCTACCTACCACAGGCATGAACATTCTTGAGCATATCTGGTATGCCTTGCAACATGCTGTTCAGAAGAGATGTCCACCTCGTCACACTCTTACGGATTTATGGAAGGCCCTGCAGGATTCATAGGGTCAGTTCTCTCCAGCATACTTCAGACATTAATCGATTCTTGTTGCCGCAGTTCTGCGTGTTCGCGGTGGCTCTACACGATATCAGGCAGCTGTACCAGTCTCTTTGGCTCTTTAATGTTTATGACTGCGCGACTGCATCCAGCAGCGCAGGTAGAGGAGCACTTGGAACGAGAGGATTTTCAGCGAACTGACTGGTCTGCCCGTTCTCGGACTTACATCCCTTCGAACACTTGGGGGATGTGATGGGAAGTCGTATTTGTGCGGTTGGTCCCGGCGGAGGTTCTAGTCCTCCCTCGGGCATGGGTGTGTGTGTTTGTCCTTAGGATAATTTAGGTTACGTAGTGTATAAGCTTAGGGACTGATGACCTTAGCAATTAAGTCCCATAAGATTTCGCACACATTTGAACATTTTTTTTGAAGTCATATTTCAGCTGGCCCACATGCAACAACGGTCATCTAGCAATTGCCAACCGCACTAGTGAAGGAATGCAAAGACTTACCTCAAGAACTCCTCACCAAACTTGCAGCTTGCATGGGAGTATGTTGTAGAACATGCACTGGAACCCGCGGTCATCAAACACCGTATTAAAATCAAGTCTCGCCTTTAGTAATGTCCAGGTAACCAACATAAATAGCAGTGACATCAGTGTAAGTACTGTCTTTGTATAAAAGTGTCATTTCTGTTCATATCATTGCGATTTTTTTCAGTTCTTTAATTTATAGTGCAGCGGTTCTTTCTATGTGTGGTCCAAGTTTCACCGAGCTATTTCACTTGTTAACGACACGTGATGATTCGCCCTCAAGTTTTGCACACCAGCGTGTCTTACTCAAAGGCTGACTCAGTGCGTGGTGCACAATCCTAGTTCCAGGTTGCCTGCTGAAGGGCTTACAGAGGCAGAAAATTTAAAACGCTGTCTGTCACAGCTTACTCATTAGGTATAATGTGATGCTAGAGATTTAACACGGTAAGACAAGTATTAATGTTGGAAACTGTGTGTATGTCTCGAAGCAGCGTAAGTTGAGGCGTGCAAATTATCCTGTATTCGTCCAGAATTTAAGAATAAGAGCACTTGGCGGCTTCCAATGACCTTTAAACATAATTTCAAATGTTTTCTAAACTTTTCCTCGCTTACATTGCTAACATCAAACATTTAATACATTAACTCATTTATAAAGTAATCAGACTTTTTATATAGAGGTGTTCATTTCTTTAAGGAATGGAAAAGGTGAGGGGGATTCACGGGTTGTCCAGAAAACACGAACCGTAGGCCGCGTCGCGCCCGCATTTGCTGTCAGTGTCTTGTTGATTGGAAAAATGTATTTCTTTTTTGGCCTAGTCTCGCTCCGGTGTGCCACTTACGTGATGGATACCGTTTCGGTGAGCACAATCTGGTAACACGTCACATTGTATAACGTAGGGGATAAGGTCAAGTGTGATGGTATGGAACACCACCGCGATTCCTACGCACTTAGGAATTAGAACAGCGGCCGAAATGTGAGAGTGGTGTCAGAAGCCGAAGCAGTCCTTTAGATGTCTAGGATACGTTTGGTGGGCAATTACTTTCTTCATGGTCCTCCAGCACCACTGTCGACGATTCATGGACTTGCACAGAAACTGCACGAAAGTGCATATGGTTCAAAAGGCTCTGAGCACTATGGGACATAACATCTGAGGTCTCCAGTCCCCTAGAACTTAGAACTACTTAAACCTAACTAACTAACCGCTCGGCCACATCGGCCGGCAGAAATTACATACCCCAGCCGCTCTTCGACTGCATGCCAAGAAGTGAGAGGCTCTTTACCAGAGCACGTCTGCGATTCACATCGCGTTCAATTCTAGTAGCCAGACTTCGTGCGTGGTATCGTAATTCTGACCATCTGCTGGTAAAAAATTAACTCAGGTACATTTGTGCTTTTGGAATTTTAACGCACGATAATTTAAATACGTTGAACGAAGAGCGGTAGGCAGAAAGCACTATGAGAAAATGTACTATCTTCCGAAATCTTTGATTCTTGTGTTTTAGCAGGAAATATTTGATGCTTGTTTGTCAGGCAATATATATTATTTTTAACAATTTTGTCCTTTTTGCTACGAAACAGTTCTAGTAAGGGCAGATTAGACGCAAATTATTAAATTACTTCGCGTGATCTTAGTATCCGCCAAATATATAGGGATACAAAAACCATTAACATCCAATTCACCTACAAAGATTTATGAAAAGCAGACATTCCAGTCATGTGCTTAACATGGCTGCAACAGGTATTGAATCCGGACATATTACCTAGCGTTCACAGTGACGGAGGACTGGGTACATCGATTGATGTGAATTTCACGTAGGAAAAAATTTTTTTTTTAATTCCCTCTTTTCTCCGTTTTTCTTTACCCATTCATTTCTATATCTCTATTTATTGTTTTCAATCCTATATCTGTAGCATGTAATGTTGAAAACAATAAATACAGCTGATTGAATGAGAAGTAAGAGAGGTATCCCAGTGATTAAGTGTAATTACACATTCACGATTATTAATTTTCATTCACATAGAGCCCGCATCTCGTGGTCGTGCGGTAGCGTTCTCGCTTCCCACGCCCGGGTTCCTGGCTTCGATTCCCGGCGGGGTCAGGGATTTTCTCTGCCTCGTGATGGCTGGGTGTTGTGTGCTGTCCTTAGGTTAGTTAGGTTTAAGTAGTTCTAAGTTCTAGGGGACTGATGACCATAGATGTTAAGTCCCATAGTGCTCAGAGCCATTTGAACCATTCACATAGAATCAGTGCTGTTCATAGAGAGCCGGTGACACAAAACTCTGTGGTTTTCATACTTGATGTTTCCACGAAATAAGATCAGTATGTCTTTAAAAGGGTTCCGAGGGAACAGGTATAGTAAAGGCGAGAGAAAGTTACTGAAACGTATTTTTCAATGAAACAGCGTTACGCTGTCTCTACAACAAGAGTAATACCGCAGAACGACATATAGCATGAAATATTACGTAAATATACGTTGATTCTAATTTTGTGTCGGAATGGGTTCACACCACCAACAGCTTCGGGTGGAAAGCCCCGTTTACAAAGCGAATGAGTCGCATCTGTTATCGTTCTACATGCATTGTAGCTACCAGTCGACCGGCGAGATTCCTCACTACCAGCCAGAGAAATGAATGGCACCGCTGGGACAGGTACAGTAATTATAGAATCATTGCGCGCTCTATTAGCGGAATACACGGGCTGGTAAGTAAGTTGCGGGCCACGGAGAGCAGAATATCGCTGATCGCTGCGAACCACCGCCGCCGCCGCCTTCATTAAGCCAGCGAGCGCTCTGGCAGGTGCGGAGAAGTGAGTGAAATGATTTATGCGCTGCCACGAGGCGAGCCGCTAATCTTTGTTTGCCTTGCCTTGCCTTACTTGGTTTACGGCCACTGCAATCTCAGCTACTCAGCACAAACTGTGACTCCAGCAGATACATATCTATTCGGCTAATGGCTAACTGCTTACGTGGATGTAGGCGACCGTAATTCATGACTGATAGTGAAAAGAACTGGAGAGTAATAATTATACATCGCCAAGGAGTGCAGCGATTTGTTATTCTACTGTACGAGCGTACGGATAAGTGCTTGCTTCTAAAGTTTCTAAGAGCACCCTCAGATGGTGAAAACACTTCAAGTACACGGGGTTTCAGAAAGATTCATTCATGCTTCAAAACCATATTTTCTACACAATTAACAAAGAAACTTGGAGGAAAATCGAACCTGAGCTTAGAACTACATTCTTTTGTTTTTGTTTCCTAAATAAACATCCTATCTTACAAATATAACCATGTTGACGCAACCTTGGGATACTTTTTACAATTACTTTTAGCATACAAGTTTTCGTTTATCTTTTACTCGGGTGACATCCAGAGGCAAGTCCGCCTTCGAAGTCACCGAAGTCTGCTGACCTACGCATTCTGCCATTACTGCTCCTCTACCGTACTTTCCGGTCCGCCTTCGTAACATCTGGTGTACAATTCCGCATTACATTTGGTCTCTGGATACTTTTGATCAGATAGTGTATACACTGAAAAGGAATTTTGGTTCCGTAGTTGGGTGGGTGGGGTGGTTCATGGTGTGGGTTCCTGTAGTCATGTCCTAGTTCATGAACCACGGGCAACGTATGAGTGGCCAAGTAAGTGGTCCCGACAGCCGGGATACCAGTTACTTTGGAATAAGGCTGGGCATCTCGGACATATTCTGAGTCGTGGCCACCTTTGTGCTCAGACGGCAAAGACTACCAAATCCACCGGTTAGTCCCTCAACCGTTAGGGGTAAAACTCAATGGGACTCGGGGAAAGTAAGGCTAGCAACCTGCTTCCCTGGTACTTTAAATGTGATGCTGGCAACAATCAGAGCAAAATGCCTCGGACCTTTGGAGGTGACGGAGTCCCACCTCTAACTGACAAACCAGGGACTCCTAAGATACGACTTGGCAAACAAATGGTAATGAGATGGGGAGCTATTAATATCAATGGGGGCTACTCTGGGAAGAAGGTAGAGCTGGCAGAGGCTGCAAGTAAGATGGGGCTGGATGTTTTAGCTGTTAGTGACATTCGGGTAAGGGGTGAGAAAGAAGAGGAAGAGGGAGAATACAAGGTTTACCTGTCAGGAGTCAAAGCAGGAATAGCACAATGGGGTGTAGGGCTTTACATCAGGAAAGAAATGGAACCAAGCGTAGTTGCAATAAGGTATGTAAACGAACGACTGATGTGGATAGATTTGACAGTGTCTAGCAAGAAAATTAGGATTGTGTCAGTATATTCGCATTGTGAAGGGACAGATCAAGATGAGATGGATAGTTTTTATGAGGCACTCAGTGATGTAGTTGTTAGAGTAAAGGACAAGGACAATGTTCTGCTCATGTTTGATTTTAATGGCAGGATTGGAAATCGAACAGAAGGGTATGAAAAGGTTATGGGTAAATTTGGAGAGAATATGGAGGCCAACAGAAACGGGAAACAACTCTTGGATTTCTGTGCCAGTATGGGCTTAGTAATCAGAAACTCCTCTTTTAAACATAAGAACATACACCGGTATACTTGGGAAGGCAAGGGAACCAGATCTGTCATTGGCTATATAATAACAGATCAGGAATTCAGGAAGGCTGTGAGGGACACACGTGTATTCAGGGGATTCTTTGGTGAAACTGATCATTATTTAATCTGCAGTGAAATTGGAACTGTAAGGCCAAAAGTGCAGGAGGTCAGGTCCATATGTAGGAGGATAAGAGTGGAGAAACTTCAGGATAAGGAAATCAGGCACAAGTACATAACAGTGATCTCAGAAAGGTACCAGTTAGTTGAATGTAGTCAATTACAGTCATTGGAAAAGGAATGGACAAGGTACAGGGACACAGTACTAGAAGTGGCTAAAGAATGTCTTGGAACAGTAGTGTGTAAAGGTAGGATGAAGCAAACAACTTGGTGGAATGACACAGTCAAGGCAGCCTGTAAAAGGAAAAAGAAGGCGTATCAACAATGGCTACATACTAGAACTCAGGTAGAGAAAGTTATGTTGAAGAAAGAAACAAAGCCAAACAGATAATTGCAGCATCCAAGAAGAAATCTTGGGAAGACTTTGGAAACAGGTTGGAGACTTTGGGTCAAGCTGCTGGAAAACCGTTCTGGAGTGTAATTAGCAGTCTTCGAAAGGGAGGTAAGAAGGAAATGACAAGTATTTTGGACAGGTCAGGAAAACTGCTGGTGAATCCTGTGGATTCCTTGGGCAGATGGAGGGAATATTTTGAAGAGTTGCTCAATGTAGGTGAAAATACGTTCAGTAATGTTTCAGATTTCGAGGTACAATGGGATAAGAATGATGATTGAAATAGGATCACATTTGAGGAAGTGGAGAAAATGGTCAATAGATTGCAGTGCAATAAAGCAGCTGGGGTGGATGAAATTAAGTCTGAACTCATCAAATACAGTGGAATGTCAGGTCTTAAATGGCTACACAGGATAATTGAATTGGCCTGGGAGTCGGGACAGGTTCCATCACACTGGACAAAAGCAGTAATCACACCAATCTTTAAACATGAAAACAGAAAAGAGTGTAACAACTACAGAGGTATCTCTTTAATCAGCGTTGTGGGCAAAATCTTCTCAGGTATTGTTGAAAGGAAAGTGCGAGTATTAGTTGAGGACCAATTGGATGAAAATCAGTGTGGGTTTAGGCCTCATAGAGGTTGTCAGGACCAGATCTTTAGCTTATGGCAAATAATGGAGAAGTGTTATGAGTGGAACAGGGAATTGTATCTATGCTTTATAGATCTAGAAAAGGCATATGACCGGATTCCTAGGAGGAAGTTATTGTCTTTTCTACGAGATTATGGAATAAGAGGCAAACTTTTGCAAGCAATTAAAGGTCTTTACATGGATAGTCAGGCAGCAGTTAGAGTTGACAGTAAATTGAGTTCATGGTTCAGAGTAGTTTTAGGGGTAAGACAAGCCTGCAACCTGTCGCCACTGTTGTTCATATTATTTATGGATCATATGTTGAAAACAATAGACTGGCTGGGTGATATTAAGATATATGAACACAAAGTAAGCAGTCTTGCATATGCCGATGACTTAGTTGTGATGGCAGATTCGATTGAAAGTTTGCAAAGTAATATTTCAGAGCTAGATCAAAATGTAAGGACTATGGTATGAAGATTAGCATCTCTAAAACGAAAGTAATGTCAGTGGGAAAGAGATATAAACGGATTGAGTGCCAAATAGGAGGAACAAAGTTAGAACAGGTGGACGGTTTCAAGTACTTAGAATGCATATTCTCACAGGATGGCAACATAGTGAAAGAACTGGAAGCGAGGTGTAGCAAAGCTAATGCAGTGAGCGCTCAGCTACGATCTACTCTCTTTATCTGTGCACCGTTCAATCTTTCGACCAACTTTGTTGTATGGGAGCGAAAGCTGGGTGGATTCAGGTTACCTTATCAACAAGGTTGTGGTTACGGATATGAAAGTAGCTAGGATGATTGCAGGTACTAGTAGACGGGAACAATGGCAGGAGGGTGTCCACAATGAGGAAATCAAAGAAAAACTGGGAATGAACTCTATAGATGTAGCAGTCAGGGTGAACAGGCTTAGATGGTGGGGTCATGTTACACGCATGTGAGAAGCAAGGTTACCCAAGAGACTCATGGGTTCAGCGGTAGAGGGTAGGAGGAGTCGGGGCAGACCAAGGAGAAGGTACCTGGATTCGGTTAAGAATGATTTTGAAGTAATAGGCTTAACATCAGAAGAGGCACCAATGTTAGCACTGAACAGGGGATCATGGAGGAATCTTATAAGGGGGACTATGCTCCAGACTGAACGCTGAAAGGCATAATCAGCCTTAAATGATGATGGTGATGATGATAGTTGGGTGGGGCAGATTAAGCACGTTTTCATTTAAATTGCAACAAAATTTATTGTATTGTTACAGGATGCTTGGTGTGTTTTTTTTTTTTTTTTTTTATAGGCGACATTGAATTATATACCTACGAAATGGTACATTTTATTCTGCTGTACCAAATATTTAGGCTTCTTCCCGTTCGACTCACAGACGGAGCGTGAGAATACTTACTGCTTAGAATCCTCTGCGCAAGATGATACTAGCGTAACTTTAACTGTACCGTTCCAACGGTGGACATACATTGGAGGCTGAATGTTCGAACGTTTTGACCCAAAAAATTGTTATTGAAAGTTTATAAGGAAGTTCTTGTAAGGTCTACGACGTCATTCTTCAAGTGACTGCAACATTTCTGTTACACTCGCTCGCCACCTGTGACCATTCTCACCGTCTTTCTGCGTGTTCGCCCGATGTCCCCTACAATGGTCTCACACACTCCAGCGGTACTCAAGCACAGACAGTAAGAGGGTTTTGTATGCTGCTTCTTCTGCAGAGAAACTGCAGTTAGCTCGATCCGGACGTATGCTTATACCACAGCATGATATGTCTACGAATGTTACTCAATACATGATAATCCGATGATGCCCTACAGAGGCTAAACGCCTCATTAGAGCAATATTTAGGCAACCAAGACTGTTTCATAAAAGAATAAACTTTATACACTGTTGCTGTACCAGTCGGCCGCATCGAGTGGCAGAAATTTTAAACTGCAGTTTCTCGAATCCTACCAACCAACCGTAGCCTATCATTTGCTCTACATACAACTGAGCTTACCTGTACGCATTGTTGCTCCCAAATATTGGCACGAATGTAATTACTCTAGTGTAATCCTATAGTCGAAGCACACTATGATGTTACTTTCAGTGAAGTGTGCAACGTTGCATTTCTGCATATTAAGAGCCAGTCGCCAGTCTTTGCACTAGCTTGAGTTTAGTCTAGATATGAATGGATATTACTGCGTTATTATTATTATTATTATTATTACTGTTAATATTATTTAGCTTCTGGATAATACACAAAATTGTCAGTATGTATAACGAGAAACAATGAACTAGATAAGATTACATGCGTTTCATTGCTGAAAGTCCAGTCTTTCAACCCAGTGCACAGCCCATGTGCTGTGTTACGCTAG
Source organism: Schistocerca serialis cubense (assembly GCF_023864345.2). Taxonomy (NCBI): domain Eukaryota; kingdom Metazoa; phylum Arthropoda; class Insecta; order Orthoptera; family Acrididae; genus Schistocerca; species Schistocerca serialis. The sequence goes on from NC_064645.1 coordinate 406,210,369, forward strand.
CAAGAAGCCTTCACACCCGTGATACTCTTGAACCCTACAGCCTCGTCAGTATGCTGTATTGTCTGGCGAGGAACTCAATAGTCACAGTCTGGGTCGACCAGCTTATTCCATTTGTGGAGTGCGTCTTTGCTAGTGGTTCAAATGGTTCAAATGGCTCTGAGCACTATGGGACTTAACATCTGTGGTCATCAGTCCCCTAGAACTTAGAACTACTTAAACCTAACTAACCTAAGGACATCACACACATCCATGCCCGAGGCAAGATTCGAACCTGCGACCGTAGCAGTCGCGCGGTTCCGGACTGAGCGCCTAGAACCGCTAGACCACCGCGGCCGGCTTTGCTAGTGACCTGGCCCTTTCGGATTCAGTTCAGGGCAGTCCTGGTCTCACGTGGTAACTGAGATCCGCTTGGGAGCTTAGCACCCGAGAAGATGTTATGCAAGCGCACGTTACTGCTTCCCTCTGGGCTTTCAATTCTTCGAAGGATCTGAAGCCTCTGGCAACAGTGTCAGATGCACCATGAAGAGGAGGATGTCGCTGTTTTAAAAGTTGCAGGTCCCTATGCATGGGTAGACATAGATTCCTGGAGACCATATTGAGTTCCCCCATAAGAGCAGTGGATCTGCGCATAGCAGGTGGGATAGCCTAATAACTGTTAACAATGGAAGCCAATGATATTATTTGAATCTATATTGGATAGAATTTTCTCATATATATCTGTATGGTCTGCGAAATGCCTGTCACAGTGGCGTTTCAACCATTCAGAATGTCCAGACATTCTGTGACCCAAATGGTACTGAAACAGAGGATGACAGACTAAAGGTCGAAATACTAAATGTCTTTTTCCAAAGCTGTTTCACAGAGGAAGACTGCACTGTAGTTCCTTTTCTACATTGTAGCACAGGTGGCAAGATGGTAGATATCGAAATAGATGACAGAGGGATAGAAAAACAGTTAAAATCGCTCAAAAGAGGAAAGACCGCTGGACCTGATGGGACACCACTTCGATGTTACTCAGATGTAAGCGAAGGAACTTGCCCCCCTTCTTGCAGCGGTGGACCGTAGGTCTCTAGAAGAGCGTAGCGTTCCAAAAGATTGGAAAAGGGCACAGGTCATTCCCATTTTCAAGAAGGGACGTAGAACAGATGTGCAGAACTATAGACATATATCTCTAAAGTCAATCAGTTGTAGAACTTTGGAACACGTATTATGTTCGAGTATAATGACTTTTCTGGAAACTAGAAATCTACTCTGTAGGAATCAGCATGGGTTTCGAAAAAGACCATCGCGTGAAACCCAGCTTGCGCTATTCGTTCACGAGACTCAGAGGGCCATAGGCAAGGATTCCGACGTAGATGCCGTGTTTCTTGACTTCCTCACGGCGTTTGATACAGTTCCCCACAGTCGTTTAATGAACAAAGTAAGAACACATGGACTATCAGACCAATTGTGTGATTGAATTGAAGAGTTCCTAGATAACAGAACGCAGCATGTCATCCTCAATGGAGAGAAGTCTTCCGAAGTAAGAGTGATTTCTGGTGTGCCGCCGGGGAGTGTCGTAGGACCGTTGCTATTCACAATATATATAAGTGACCTTGTGCATAACATGGGAAGTTAACTGAGGCTTTTTGCAGATGATGCTGTAGTATATCGAGAGGTTGTAACAATGTAAAATTGTACTAAAATGCAGGAGGATCTGCAACGAATTGACGTATGGTGCAGGGAATGGCAATTAAATCTCAATGTAGACAAGTGTAACGAGCTACGAACACACAGGAAGAAAGATCCTTTATCATTTAGCTGCAATATAGCAGCTCAGCAACTGGAAGCAGTTAATTCCATAAATTATCTGGGAGTAGGTAATAGGAGTGATTTAAAATGGATTGATCATATAAAGTTAATCGTAGGTAAAGCGGATGCCAGACTGAGATTCATAGGAAGAATCCAAAGGAAATGCAGTCCGAAAATAAAGGAAGTAGGTTGCAGTACACTTGTTCGCCCACTGCTTGAATACTTCTCACCGGTGTGGGATCCGTACCAGATAGGGTTGATAGAAGAGACAGAGAAGATCCAACGGAGAGCAGCGCGCATCGTTACAGGATCATTTAGTAATCGCGAAAGCGTTACGGAGATGATAGATAAACTCCAGTGGAAGACTCTGCAAGAGAGACGCTCAATAGCTCGGTACGGGCGTTTGTAGAAGTATCGAGAACGTACCTTCACCGAAGAGTCAAGCAATATATTGCTCCCTCCTACGTATATCTCGCGAAGAGACCATGAGGATAAAATCAGAGAGATTAGAGCCCACACAGAGGCATACCGACAGTCCTTCTTACCACGAACAATACGAGACTGGAATAGAATGGAGAACCGATAGAGGTACTCAAGGTACCCTGCGCCACGCACCGTCAGGTGGCTTGCGCAGTATGGATGTAGATGAAGATTAATGTATGACTCCGAAAGTGACGGTCCTACTGCGCCCCCCCCCCCCCCTCCCTCTCGGGGCTGACCAGATATTAGCACTACCGAGGGAGCCGGTGGAGTGGTAACACAGAGGTCTCGCATTATGGAAGACGGCGGTTCACATCTCCGTTTCTGCCGTTTGCCTGTATCCTCGAGCAAATGACTCGACGTTGACTTTGGTACGACACTGACGATTTTGTTTCCTAACTGAGCGTGTGCTGCTTCTCTAATACCCCCTCGTCGCTGGGGCTTCCTTCACACCGACCGTAACCTCAAAGCTAAGCACCTGTTCCTTCAGCGCAATGCAGTAACTGTTTCGCAAAATAAGCAAGTGTGACAAGTATACTGTAGACTGCATCCACTCATCGGATGAGTGACCACTGATCGTTTGCTGAGACACCACAGTTTGTGTTGTCCGTTGTTTACATGGAGAAGATGTTTCGATAGGCTGCAGGCTGCACGCTGTGCTTCGACTCCTCGATCTGTTTAGTAATTTCAATCATTTAACAGTATTACAGCCTGGTGTGATGTTAAGATGGGCTATAACGCTTTCTATCTCCATGTTCCCATCATAAAATGTTACTGCAGCATCACTAACTCCCCGTTTCAGTGTAATTAACCGTCGAAACATATTTTTGGGCACTCATGAGGAGATAATATTATTGGAAAACTCATTGAATTTCTGACTCCGACAGTATAGACACTTTCGGAGGAGGTCTGGGAGAGGCAAATTCCTATAAATTCGCTTGAGGGCTTCCATAACAGCTTGAGGAATAGAGTTATTGTGTTCAAAACATATTCCGGGACCTTCAGCCTTCCGGAATTTTCACCATGATTCGCGTCCAGATGGCCAAAGTGAATGAATCGTTCTTCTGTCAGCTGAGAGCTTCTAGTATGAGGCCAAGACTGCTTTCTTCGTACTTGCTAAATCATTTCCGTTATTCCTCATGAGCATTCCATAATACTGCTGAATCTGATCTATTGTTTATCAGCCCTCAGTGGCTTGCCATAGTGGTGGTGTGAAGAGTTTGTTTTAATTTTCTGAGACATGTGCTCATCCTCTTTTGTACACGACCACTGCATTCCAGTTCCTTTATCTCCACATTTTCATATGTATTTCGTACAACTACACACTTATGAGCATTAAAATCGCATATAAAGAGATGCACGTCCGATATTAGATAATATATTTAAATAATACAATAAAATTAAAATTAAAATACTTCTAAGTATCACACAAAGAGAAGTTATATACCATTTTGTGCAGAAAACAGTGAAGAATATTGCAGGACTTGTTTTTTAAAATGACAAATATTCTGATTTTTTTCTGATCATTCCCCTTTTAAACCAAATCTACAGATCGCCGAATGTAGAGCTGAATCTGGTTGCTAAAATAAAAGAACTGGAAATTCAGACGGGTGAAGGTCTTTTGAGTAGTCATTTTAAATCTACTCTAAATAAAAATGTTACAAGTATTATCAACCCACATATTCCTCACTTTCCATATTCTCAAATGCGGAAAACTTGTTTTAGTTGATTTTAAGACGCATAAAAAACTAGAGGCTGTGAAAGTAATCTGGGCCATTCACTGCATATTACAAAATTCTTAATGGGATGTGAACCTGTGAATGATGCAAGGAAAAGAAGATAAAAAGTCACTAGAGGTGGAAAACAAGCTTGAACTGGAGAAAGATTATGAAGAATATGGATTGTATCATTTTCAAAATAACCATCCCGGCGTTTGCCTTAAGAGGTGTAGGGAAACCACCGAAGACCTAAATCTGGATTCCAGGACTGGGATTCAACCCTCGCCTTCCCTAACGAGACCCCGCTGTTTTATCACTACGCCTCCTCGCCCGGACCTACTCCATAGAAGTTCTCTTCCAGTAAGCGACGCAAGGACGCAGCGTATTCCCAACCTTGAGTTACTGTGTGGCCTCGCCAGTGTGTTCACCTGTATGCCAAAGGCCGAGAGTCACAGACCACTGGCGTTAGAAGAACAGACAGCAATAGAATGCGTGAAAACGGGCCAGTGATTAAATGATCAGCAGCTGACAGAAGTCATGTCTTCGAACAGAGTGCTACATTAAGGTCCCTCTAGCCAACATGTACAGGTCTTATCGACACATCTCGCTTTCTAGAGCTGCCCTTGTGCTTAATTCTTAATGGAACTCCACACACTATGATGTGTCTGCGCAGTGCACAAGCATAGAGATTAGTCGCGTACGGATCGAAAATCTGGGCAGATAAAAGAACCGCGTGAAGTTGGAAGGTGCGGTCTCAACTTCGAAGAAAATTGCTCAGATCTGCCTGCGTATACCAAGGCTTCGCAGTCAAATCGATGCCTTATTCACCCATGTTTGTGGAATGTGAGAAAAAATACTATAACGATTGATGAAAAAAGTCTTCGGTTTGCAGTTCACTTACCGTAAGAAGAGGAAAGATATTTACCTCGCGACAGCCAAAGACACAGTGTCAAAGGAAATAAGTTGATTGAGAACGGTGTATGGGAAGAACAGAAGTAAGTAAACCAGTTTGATGTTAAGTAACTTTATATGAGAAAATGCTATATTAACCATTACCTCGACAGATTTGTATTTGCCTCACATCGTAGATGCTTTCTTTCTCTCAGAACAAAAAATAACATATAGACTATAGTACTGCTAGCAGAGCTTTCCCTAGTGTGAACTAGTGGAAGCGAGTAGATACTCCCAGGTTCGATTCCCGGCGGGGTCAGGGATTTTCTCTGCCTCGTGATGGCTGGGTGTTGCGTGCTGTCCTTAAGTTAGTTAGGTTTAAGTAGTTCTAAGTTCTAGGGGACTGATGACCATAGATGTTAAGTCCCATAGTGCTCAGAGCCATTTGAACCATTTGAGTAGATACTCCGGTGCAATAATTATACCGTGAATTTCCAAGCTTTCCGGGCAAAGTTGCTGTTTTCCTAGTTTATGGGTTTGAAACAGAGTTACTGTTGCCTTTTTGCTTATATTATATATCGATTTTAGGCCTGCGCTCTATTCCTGATGAAGACCACTAAAGCAATTGATGCTTCACAGAGTTCTCACCGCGTCAGAATTGTTGCCCCAGTCTTCATATTTCGACGACATCATCCGTCGAAAAAGACACCACAGAGCCATGGAATTTCCACATTCTAGCAGATATTACGTCGAAGTCTCTGAAAGATGAACATTGGTAGCGATGCTGATTTCGTTAGACGGTGGATGACGTAGCTGATTTCTCTGTGTTGTTCAGCATCAAGCGATCGTTTCCAATGCACAGCTGGCGGCTGTCCCGGTTAAAGCTGTTGTTACATTTTCCGATTCCAACCGCTGTTTTGATGGTACAATCACAGCAGGTACATCCGTGGGTTAAATTTTCCGTTTCATCAAACATAATCATAACTTTGTTAATCAGGCTGTGTCCGGCAACAGCAGATTTGTCGAAACCGCGTTCTGACACCGGTTGTACCGGCTGACTAGTGTAACCGCTACCACATCCATCATGAGGTACTTTTGAGCTTCCAAGAACACCGAGACGATGGCCGCTTGCCCCTGGGCGCAGCATCTCTTTAATTTTCTTGGGTGCTCAGGAAATGGATTCAGGATCATGTCTGCCTATTTTATTTGCTGTAGCTCCAAAGAAAGAAGGGAGCTATGTGCCGATCACATTCTGATAATTGAGTACCTTTGTGTGTTTGTTTCTTAGAGATGGCTAATTTATTATCTAGATCGCTATAGCCCTTCTACCGGAATACGTTTCTTAGGTACCTAATCTTGGAATCCATATGTCATGGTCACGGACAATTTTAGCTCTATATACTAGCGAACTTAACTTCCTGAACAACGATTATGTTTGATGGAAAGGAAATCGACATACCTTGTCAGAAACACGGTGCGGCATTTCGAAGCCTACTGCATTACGGCTGACGGATCCTCTCTCTAGCTACTTATTTCGACTTCTTTGTTTTTGTAGATCTCCTTGATCGTGGATGTGGTTTAAATGGCTCTGAGCACTACGGGACTTAACATCTGAGCTCATCAGTCCCCTAGACTTAGAACTACTTAAACCTAACTAACCTAAGGACATCATACACATCCATGCTCGATGCAGGATTCGAACCTGCGACCGTAGCAGCAGCGTGGTTCCGGACAGAAGCGCCTAGAACCGCTCGGCTCATGTTACACACTTCTAGCAGTTATTGATCGGATTTAGTACATTAAATTTTTCAAAGGAACCCATGTCCGGAAACGTCATTCAACGACGCTACAGAGAGTCAAAGTTATTGGCGCCTGTTCCTGTAAATGTCTATGTACACAGGATGATGCCGTAATGATGTTAAGAACTTTCTAGGAGGATGAAGAAGGATAAATGTAACAATTTGAGGTAAGGGTCCCTGTAACGGAAACGAATGAGTCGAAAGTCATAAGTGAAAATCTGTATGATACCTCTGACGTTGGCCCGCAGCTCGTGGTCGTGCGGTAGCGTTCTCGCTTCCCACGCCCGGGTTCGATTCCCGGCGGGGTCGGGGATTTTCTCTGCTTCGTGATGGCTGGGTGTTGTGTGGTGTCCTTAGGTTGGTTAGGTTTAAGTAGTTCTAAGTTCTAGGGGACTGATGACCACAGATGTTAAGTCCCATAGTGCTCAGAGCCATTTGAATCATTTGAACCTCTGACGTTGGAATAAATGTGCTGGTAATGTTCTTGCTAAGATTGTAGGGTAGACAACATTCAGAAATGGGAATATGGACCAAAACGAGCAAAAATTTTCCAGTAAACATGGGTTCTAAAATGCGTACCTAAGGAGCTATTAGTACATCTTAATCTTCACCACTGTGAAACTCATCACCTCTATTGAATAAGTGCTGACGGGTGAACTCCAGTCGGATACACGATCCGGTCAGTGGCCAACATCTACGAACTACGAACCGTTTTCTGTAGACGGTATCAGTGATTTTGTGTGTGTATAAAATAAATAACATCGGCTGCGGGTATTCCATTTATAAGTGAACGATTGAGGTCCCTCAAACCGTCAGTCACAAAAATTTCTTTACAATTTACGGTTCCGACTTACACATTTGTCATAGCGATATACCAACTTTCTAAAACCCTCGTCTTAGAAGGCAGCCGCCAGCGCTTTCCGCCAGTTTTCTACGCTGGCCTACAGGTCGTGGTCTGTGCCAAAATGTTGTCATCGTAGCCATCGATTCATGTGAGCAGAGATGAAACTAAGCAGAAGTCAATTACGGGCTGTATTGTGGGTGATTGTCGCACAGATGCCAAAATGGTAGATATCGAAATAGACGACAGAGGGATAGAGAAACAATTAAAATCGCTCAAAAGAGGAAAGGCCTCTGGACTTGATGGGATACCAGTTCGATTTTACACAGAGTACGCGAAGGAACTTGCCCCCCTTCTTGCAGCGGTGGACCGTGGGTCTCTAGAAGAGCGTAGCGTTCCAAAAGATTGGAAAAGAGCACAGGTCACCCCTGTTTTCAAGAAGGGACGTCGAACAGATGTGCAGAACTATAGACCTATATCTCTAACGCCGATCAGTTGTAGAATTTTGGAACACATATTATGTTCGAGTATAATGACTTTTCTGGAGACTAGAAATCTACTCTGTAGGAATCAGCATGGGTTTCGAAAAAGACGGTCATGTGAAACCCAGCTCGCGCTATTCGTCCACGAGACTCAGAGGGCCATAGACACGGGTTCACAGGTAGATGCCGTGTTTCTTGACTTCCGCAAGGCGTTCGATACAGTTCCCCACAGTCGTTTAATGAACAAAGTAAGAACACACGGACTATCAGACCAATTGTGTAATCGGATTGAGGAGTTCCTAGATAACAGAACGCAGCATGTCATTCTCAATGGAGAGAAGTCTTCCGAAGTAAGAGTGATTTCAGATGTGCCGCAGGGGAATGTCATAGGGCCGTTGCTATTCACAATATACATAAATGACCTGGTGGATGACATCGGAAGTTCACTGAAGCTTTTTGTAGATGATGCTGTGGTGTATCGAGAGGTTGTAACAATGGAAAATTGTACTGAAATGCAGGAGGATCTGCAGGGAGTTGACGCATGGTGCTGGGAATGGCAACTGAATCTCAATGTAGACAAGTGTAATGTGCTGCGAATACATAGAAAGATAGATCCCTTATCATTTAGCTACAAAATAGCAAGTCAGCAACTGGAAGTAGTAGTAGTAGTAGTTGTTGTTGTTGTTGTGGTCTTCAGTCCTGAGACTGGTTTGATGCAGCTCTCCATGCTACTCTATCCTGTGCAAGCTTCTTCATCTCCCAGTACCTACTGCAACCTACATCCTTCTGAATCTGCTTAGTGTATTGATCTCTTGGTCTCCCAGTTCCATAAATTATCCGGGAGTACGCATTAGAGTGATTTAAAATGGAATGATCATATAAAGTTGATCGTCGGTAAAGCAGATGCCAGACTGAGATTCATTGGAAGAATGCTAAGGAAATGCAATCCGAAAACAAAGGAAGTAGGTTACAGTACGCTTGTTCGCCCACTGCTTGAATACTGCTTAGCAGGGTGGGATCCGTACCAGATAGGGTTGATAGAAGAGATAGAGAAGATCCAACGGAGAGCAGCGCGCTTCGTTACAGGGTCATTTAGTAATCGCGAAAGCGTTACGGAGATGATAGATAAACTCCAGACTCTGCAGGAGAGACGCTCAATAGCTCGGTACGGGCTTTTGTTAAAGTTTCGAGAACATACCTTCGCCGAAGAGTCAAGCAGTATATTGCTCCCTCCTACGTATATCTCGCGAAGAGACCATGAGGATAAAATCAGAGAGATTAGAGCCCACACACAGGCATACCAACAATCCTTCTTTCCACGAACAATACGAGACTGGAATAGAAGGGAGAACCGATAGAGGTACTCAAGGCACCCTCCGCCACACACTGTCAGGTGGCTTGCGGAGTATGGATGTAGATGTAGATGTGATCAGATACATCCAGTCGGAAAGGCTGCAGGAGCATCTTCATTGCCCTCGCACAGTGCCGTAAAGAATTGTCACGAAGAAGAAAACGCATGACAGTTGTGTTAAGTGGGCTGCTTGACATCAGGCGAAACCTCTCATTAGGTCCTAATACTCGGCGGGAGACACTATTTATCCAGACATCTTTACATGCTCACTGATAAGAGCGACGTGGCACAATCGACGGGCATACTAGAGACACTGCCCAACACATCAGTGCAAAGATTTATAGGGTTTCCGTTGTAGTTTTCATTTCGCGCCCGGTCAGACCATACTTTCCTAGTAGCCCTCGTACGTACATTGGTTGGATAAAAATTAGTGGAAACACTGGCATAACGTGAAGGATGTGCGTCAAATGGCATGCTCACTGTCTGTAACTGATAGCAGTAGGTCAGATGAAATAGTACACTGAATGGCGACAGCTGTGGTGCGTAGTGTCTGAAAGTGCGGGAGGCCAGTTGAAGCGCACCAACTGCAGCCTGTTACTGCAGTATCTTGCCATCTTCAACCCGCCGTGGGACGAAAGCGACGACACCTTCTGGAACAGCATCCCATCATCCTTCATGTTAATGCACGATGCGACAAGGCGAAACCCGTGCAGGTGCTCCTGCGTATGTGGGGTGCGAGATACTCGAGTCCGGGTGATTACGACCTGTTCATAAAAATGAAGGAACCTCTTCGTCACATGCGCTGCAACATAAGAGAAGACATCATCCGTGCCATAGGACGGTCCTTGTGAATTATCGACAGAGATGGACGTAGGCATACTGACGGTGTATGACGCTTGCATCTATGTTGCGGAAGGTGATGGAGATGTGGAGCGATAATATTGAGGGCATGTAATACGGTGAACGTCTGGCGATAAACACTAGTGTTAATTACAACAGTGTCGCCGCTAACTTTTGTCCAACCCACGTACATAATTACGCAACTAGCCATTAAAATTGCTACACCACGAAGATGACGCGCTACAGACGCGAAATTTAACCGACAGGAAGAAGATGCTGTGATATGCAAATGATTGGTTTCTCAGAGAATTCACACAAGGTTGGCGCCGGTGGCGACACCTACAACGTGCTGACAGGAGGAAAGTTTCCAATCGATTTCTCATACAAAAACAGCAATTGACCGGCGTTGCCTGGTGAAACGTTGTTCTGATGCCTCGTGTAAGGAGAAGAAATGCGTACCATCACGTTTCTGACTTTGATAAAGGTCGGATTATAGCCTACCGCGATTACGGTTTATCGTATCGCGACATTGCTGCTCGCGTCGGTTGAGATCCAATGACTGTTAGCAGAATATGGAATCGGTGGGTTCAGGAGGGACAATACGGAACGCCGTGCTGGATCCCAACGGCCTCGTATCACCAGCAGTCGAGATGACATGGCTGTAACGGATAGTTCAGCCACGTCTCGATCCCTGAGTCAAGACAACAACAGTTCGACGTCGTTTGCAGCAGCATGTACTATCAGGTCGGAGACCATGGCTGCAGTTACCCTTGACGCTGCATCACAGACAGGAGCGCCTGCGATTGTGTACTCAACGACGAACATGGGTGGACGAATAGAAAAACGTCATTCTTTCGGATGAATCCAGGTTCTGTTTACAGCATCATGATGGTCGCATCCGTGTTTGGCGACATCGCGGTGAAAGCACATCGGAAGCGTGTATTCATTCATCGCCATACTGGCGTATCACACGGCGTGATGGTATGAGGTACCACTGGTTACATGTCTCGGTCACCTCTTGTTCGCACTGACGGCACATTGAACAGTGGACGTTACATTTCGGATGTGTTACGACCCGTGGCTCTATCCTTCATTCGATCCCTGCCAAACCCCTACATTTCAGCAGAATAATGCACGACCGCATGTTGTAGATCCTGTACGGGCCTTTCTGGATAGAGAAAATGTCAGGCTGCTGCCCTGGCCAGCACTTTATACAGATCTCTCACCAATGACAACGTCTGGTCAATGGTGGCCGAGCAACTGACTCGTCACAATACGCCAATCACTTCTCTCGATGAACTGTGGTATCGTGTTGAAGCTGCACGGGCAGCTGTACGTGTACGCGCCATCCAAGCCCTGTTTGACTCAATGCCCAGGCGTATCAAGGCCGTTATTACAGCCAGAGGTGGTTGTTCTGGGTACTGATTTCTCAGGATCTATGCACCCAAATTGCGTGAAAATGTAATCACATGTCAGTTCTAGTATAACATATCTGTCCAATGAATACCCGCTTATCATCTGCATTTCTTTTTGGTGTTGCAATTTTAATGTCCGGTAGTGTAAGTTCGTACGGAACCCTCAGTCCTGCTCGCACTTGGCCAGTTTTCCAGAACGCTATTCCTTAAACTCTCACTGTACACGCGCTACTCGACCAATTTCTGAGCTCCTATTATTTTAATAACAAACGGCAAATTTTTAAGCAACAGTGATGTCACGTCTCAGTAATATGATCGGGTTCGTGTAGGAACACGACAGTCTGCAAGACAAATGGTAGCGTGTTGCCCGGCCTTTAGCGGCAGTGGCTTTGTACTCTGGATCACGTGGGCCGCCTGAGGGATGAATGAAGGACGGTGGTGGGAGGCGGACAGGGGGGCGCCGCGTGGGAGCCCGCAGTGGGCCAAGGATGCTGGCCGCGCCGTGCTATGCGGACCCCCGCTGAGACGGGCAGCTCGCTGATGGATCGGACACGGATCACCGCGCGCTTACGCTCGCCTCTGCAGATGCAGAGCTGTTTCTCTGCGTGCCCCCGTTCGCCGGTCCTAAGGCCGACATATGTACAGATCAGCAGCTTGCGCAACGCTATCGGCGCGTCCCGGTCTGAAAAGTAGGGCGAAGTGTTAGTAGTACAGGAGAAACCATCCTTCACTTGTACTCACCGGTGCCGTGGCGTTGCGCGAAGTATCACAGGTGTACGTGGATTCAACCCACACATTCCTATAGTCTGTTGAAAACTGCTGTAGAGTTAATAGCTACGAAAGAAATAGGGTGAGGCTTAACGAGGAACGCCAGCTACGCCTTCACCATTCCCACGAGACCTGTAGCGGCGGCGAACACCCGCGGTGGCCACATCCTCAACCCTACGGCACTTGCCGTCTGCGCAATGCTTCAGAGCTCAGACACCTAGCTGTTCCGTCACCCTTGGGACCGTTCGTTGGATTCTGAAATTTCTTCTTCATTTCTTACATTTTCCCTTTTATTGAAACTGTCTGTTGTGGTGATACTGTACAATATCAGAAGCAAATTTGTCAACCTCAGCTGAAACATCCGACGTCGCTCTCTTGTCCAGGGGATCACCCTGCGAGCTCAGTTGAGAGAAGTCGTCAGCGTGTTATGTGCCTAAACAGTCAACAAATGTTGATAACGCTCCAGATCGTTCTGTTGTTACTGACAATACACCTACCATAGCAAAGCGAAACGAGAGCTACTTCATCAAAAAAGATTTTGATATTAGAATATATACAAAAAATTTTTGAGAGACGTACAAGAATCTTGATGAGCAATATGTGATTGAGTTTTTTTTATAATCACCTCACTACGGGTAAGATAGATACTGCCTACAGGAAAATTAAAGAGACTTCTTGGAGGAAAGAGAACCACTTGCATGAATATCAAGAGCTCAAATTGAAACCCAGTTCTAAGCAAAGAAGGGAAAGCAGAAAGGTGGAAGGAGTATATAGAGGGTCTATACAAGAGCGATGTACTTGAGGACAATATTTTGGAAATGGAAGAGGATGTAGATGAGGATGAAATGGGAGATATGATACTGCGTGAAGAGTTTGACAGAGCACTGAAAGACCCCGGGAGTAGACAACATTCCATTAGAACTACTGACAGCCTTGGGAGAGCCAGTCCTCACAAAACTCTACCATCTGGTGAGCAAGATGTATGAGACAGGCGAAATTCCCTCAGACTTCAAGAAGAATATAATAATTCCAATTCCAAAGAAAACAGGTGTTGACAGATGTGAAAATTACCGAACTATCAGTTTAATAAGTCACGGCTGCAAAATGCTAACGCGAATTCTTTACAGGCGAATGGAAAAACTAGTAGAAGCCGACCTCGGGGAAGATCAGTTTGGATTCCGTAGAAATATCGGAACACGTGAGGCAATACCGACCCTACGACTTATGCGAGAAAATAGATTAAGGGAAGGCAAACCTACGTTTCTAGCATTTGTAGACTTAGAGAAAGATTTTGACAATGTTGACTGGAATACTCTCTTTCAAATTCTGAAGGTGGCAGGGGTAAAATACAGGGAGCGAACGGCTATTTACAATTTGTACAGAAACCAGATGGTAGTTATAAGAGTCGAGGGACATCAAAGGGAAGCAGTGGTTGGGAAGGGAGTGAGACAGGGTTGTAGCCTCTCCCCGATGTTATTCAATCTGTATATTCAGCAAGCAGCGAAGGAAACAAAAGAAAAGTTCGGAGTAGGTATTAACATCCATGGAGAAGAAATAAAAACTTTGAGGTTTGCCGATGACATTGTAATTCTGTCAGAGACAGCAAAGGACTTGGAAGAGCAGTTGAACGGAATGGACAGTGTCTTGAAAGGAGGATATAAGATGAACATCAACAAAAGCAAAACGAGGGTAATGGAATGCAGTCGAATTAAATCGGTTGATGCTGAGGGTATTAGATTAGGAAATGAGACGCTTAAAGTAGTAAATGAGTTTTGCTATTTCGGGAGCAAAATAACTGATGATGGTCGAAGTAGAGAGGATATAAAATGAAGACTGGCAATGGCAAGGAATAGCGTTCAATAATTGTCACCCTATAAATTCGATTGGTTTCAGTAATTTGTATCCTCATTTGGTATTCGTAACGGTAACGATGAAACCATATACTGAATTAAATGATAATTAATTGAAACCCTCAGCTGCCAACAGGTGTGGTTGATATACCTCGATGGGGACAACTGAAAATGTGTACCCCGACCGGGATACAAAATAGGAGGAAGGGCAGCATAGGTCGCAAATATTGAATCTGTTTATTGAGATCAATTTCAGCTACTGTGTAGCTATCTTCAGTGTATTATATCTAAGTCATGGTGACTCATCGTAAATATAATAGCACATGGTACCACTTGACATTACAGACAACGATCATAACAAACTGATGTTCGTTATCTGTTATGTTAAGTGGCATCATGTGCTACTACACTTAGTATGGGTCATCATGACTTGAGTGTAATACACTAAGACAGCTACTTAGTAGCTGAAATCGGTCACAGTTAAGCCGGTATTGCGCTATCATAATTCTTTGTCAAAGCTGATATTTCAAATATTTATGTCAAAGAAACTTGATGGGGTAGTAGTGAACTTTGTCGAATATCGCCTGTCGTCAAATAAATGAATTCAAATCTAGGGCTTCGCCATAGGCTTGATCATAAAAGTCGTTCGTCTTCTGTTAGCTGCAATGTAAAACGTAACAACTTGGAGCGCTGGCGTCGCTACAGCTGTTTCACATACCTGTAGTGTGTTTGTAAACATGCCTCCAAAGCTGGTGTGTTCCTTTGCCTATTTTTTTTAATAAACTTGCTTCGACTTGGGAGGGGGGTGAGCAAGGGTCACATTGCATGCTGTTAATTGTGTGTTGATGGGCAGGTGGAAGATGCTGCGGGCGTCTTCGTATCTGCAATCGCAGTTACAACCATCCACCTCCACATCTGAAAACATCTAGGCAGCTTTTCAGCAAGCCGGAATAGAGGATGTGGTCATACTCTAAAATATAATGTTCTTCCTTAGCTTTCCATTCTACATTGTTTGTTATTGAACTCGGGATGCACTTAATCTGTTTCGTACTTTTTATTAATTTTGTAGTTGTTAGAACACTAATTCCATTAATTAAATTATTCAAGTATAAAAATATTTCTTATTGCCCATATAGTGTAGTAAATATTTATTTACCTTCACTTATTCTCCCTTCAGCGCTTCACACGTTTCTGGAATTATTTTGGTTAATGTGCAACGTGATATTAAAGTGTTGTGTTGTATACTAGAGTAGCGCTCTCCTGTATCAAGAAATCGCAGTGTCACAGTTTGCCTGTGTTGTGCACGTATAGAACTTCTCAAGAGAGTATTCTGTTTTGTAGTACAAGAAGCCGTTTTACTGAGCAAATACCAAAATACACTTTCATCCATTCGTAAGTAATTTATGTATTAAGACTTGATTTCCTCCACTTGCAGCTCTCGTAACTAATTTTGCTGAATGCTTTTATTATCTCGTCGTAATACCTGCGGCGTCATCCAAGTATGTTTCCTTTTCTTCCGCCGCTTTTCTTCTAAATACGCACACAGTGCAATTGTGGTAGTAGCAATTACAGCGCGTAATGCCAAGTTGTCGTCCGCCATCTTGAAATCTGACGAAAAATATGACAACAGTGTAACACCCCTTTTTAACGCCTGTTACCTCAGCGTTCCGCCGAATTCGATTGACCCATGGACTTTTATCGATCCTGGGGTTACTTATCCCCGCCACCAAAAATTATGCGATTGTATGGGTCCAAGGGGTGGACCATCACCTACATGTTTAATAATGGCGACAAATCACGCCCTGACTTCAGGCAGTACTTACAGACCGCTCACAGTAAAGTCGAGCACAGACCGCGCTGACGTGCCTTCTTCGCCAATTACCCACACACGATCTTTACGTCACCCCCGCTCAGCTGGATGCTGCCACACGTGGCGAAACTACCTCCACGCTTCATTTGCCTGCAAGTCTTATCATACCCCCGCGCTTACCCTGTTCCCGGTGAATAAAAATTAAAAAAAAAAAACAGGAGGGGATTGTTTCAGGGATGGGAAGGGGTGGCATAGTGTCCAGTCCTCGGGCTTCGACCCCACCAGCTCAGAACTGACCACTCTTCTCTACACCACTTAAAAAAATTGGAAAGGCCACCGCAAAAAAATTGGGTAGCGTCTTTGATTTGTAATCAAAAAGTCCAGGGTTCGAATCGCGCCACTGCTCGAATTTTGATTAATAATAATCATCACTGGCGGCCCAAGACTTCCGGCATAAGAAGTCACACACATTCTGCCAACGGCCTTGTCAAAGAGGGCGGAGGAGCGGATAGAGGTTCAGGACACTCACTTGTCCTAGGCGTGGGAAACTGTCTCTAATAGCGGAAGAATTAGCAGTCATCAACGGCATGAGGATGCAGAAAGCAATGGAAACCACGTAACGTGTATCCAAAGGACATGTGGCCTGTAATTGAAAAAGTGTCATGATGATATCAAAAAATGGTTCAAATGGCTCTGAGCACTATGGGACTCAACTGCTGTGGTCATCAGTCCCCTAGAACTTAGAACTACTTAAACCTAACTAACCTAAGGACATCACACAACACCCAGTCATCACGAGGCAGAGAAAATCCCTCATGATGATATCTCCATTGACAAAAGATTTCGAAATAGTCCCCCATTCGGATCTCTGGGAGGGGACTGCCAAGAGGAAGGTGATCATGAGAAATAGATTGAATAATCACTGAAAGGATAATGTTCTACGAGTGAGATGTGGAATGTCAGAAGCTTGAATATGGTAGTGAAGCTAGAACTTCTGAAAAGGGAAATTCAAAGGCCCAATCTAGATACAGTAGGGGTCAGTGAAACGGAATGGAAAGAAGACAAGGATTTCTGTTCAGATGAGTATAGGATAATATCATCAGCAACAGAAAAGTGGTGTAACGGGAGTAGGATTCGTTATGAATAGGAAAGTATGGTAGAGAGTCTGTTAGTATAAACAGTTCAGTGACAGGCTTGTTCCTATCAGAATCGACAGCAAACCAGCACCGACAACAATAGTTCAGGTAAACATGCCGACGTCGCAAGCTGAAGATGAAGAGATAGAGAAAGAATATGAGGATATTGAAAGGGTAATACAGTTAGTAAAGGGAGAAGAAAATCTAATGGTCATGGGGGACTGGAATGCAGTTGTAGGGGAAGGAGTAGAAGAAAAGGTTAGAGGAGAATATGGACTTGGGACAAAGAATGTGACAGCGCCACTTCAAAGATCTTTGTCAAAGAAATTGACGAATATTTGATCATATTTCTTTGTCAAAGATATATGATAGTGTAATACCCGCCTTAACACTTTGCAGATTTACCAGCGATAATGCCTTTCCGCTGATCTTAGACCTCATTAATACGGTCGTGCAGCACGCTGCTCTTGATGTAAACAAACGTGCTGACTTGTTGGTATTCCAGGTTAACACGGCCTGGGCGAACCCCTCTGCTCCCCACAATGAAGGGCGAGAAGAGGCTGCCCCGTCCTTTCTGTGCCTGTGGGCTGCTCAGTAGGCCTCACTCACCGTCAGAGGCGCCGCTGCTGAATGGCGGGGGTGGGAGTGGGGGCGGCGGCGGCCAGCGGCTACCTGGCGCCGTTTTTTGCGGCGTTTCAAACGTTTGGGTTGCCGCCTTCCAGAGACTCCGATAATGGAGCGGAAAATCCCAGCGCGAAGCGGCGGCCGCCTCCAAACACAGCGAGACGTCCCTTTTAGCCAACGAGCTCCATGTTGCGGTTCGTCTCATCTTCCTAACGACCTGGCACCTCACATTAGAATCAGGAATGACATCTTTTCTCAAGGAATACCATGCAGCTGCATCAACAAATCCACCTGTTGAAACGCAGCAACCGGTCACTTTTTATAACTTACTAGCTTAGCAAGTTTGTTTGTGTGGCCATCCTCCGCAGCAAGCATATAAATACAGTTACTTTATTTATCCCATACGCGTTTCGCTTTGTCCTGTTCTAAGGCATCATCAGTGGGATCTATAACGATACAGTTTTGTTAGTTATAGATTATCAAACAGTTCACTTCCCGATTTTTTGTAAAAAAAGTAATTACTTACGATTTGCTGATCTGCGTTTCCTCACATCTGGTTCAAATGGCTCTGAGCACTATGGGACTCAACATCTTAGGTCATAAGTCCCCTAGAACTTAGAACTACTTAAACCTAACTAACCTAAAGACATCACACACACCCATGCCCGAGGCAGGATTCGAACCTGCGACCGTAGCAGTCCCGCGGTTCCAGACTGCAGCGCCAGAACCGCTAGACCACCGCGGCCGGCCCTCACATCTGGTCTGGAGGTCGCACTACCACTTTTATCACTGCCATATAATCACATCTTTGTGTTCTCGCCTTCCATACACTGTTCACCATGTTTCTTACTCTTTTTTGTGGTGGACTATTGTTCTTTTGTCATTCGATACAACTATTTCGTCGTACACTTATTTTCACAGCGTAAATATTGCGACTCCGTTACGTGTTTCAACTTCTTTAGTATGTTTACCTATTTGTTGCCAACCTAGCGAAGTATATGTTCGTTACTAACTTCTATTTATAATGTTTATACCGTGTGTGTGTGTGTGTGTGTGTGTGTGTGTGTGTGTGTGTGTGAGAGAGAGAGAGAGAGAGAGAGAGAGAGAGAGAGAGAGAGAGAGATAGAGAGAGAGAGAGGGGGGGGGGATAGAGCCATTTTTTTTTTTTTGAGAGGGGGGCGGTGTCGGGTGTACTAGTTGTTAGCGAGTTGCTGAAAACTAAAACTTTGGTGACAGCTGGTTCAAATGGCTCTGAGCACTATGGGACTTAACTACTGTGGGCATCAGTCCCCTAGAACTTAGAACTACTTAAACCTAACTAACCTAAGGACATCACACACATCCATGCCCGAGGCAGGATTCGAACCTGCGACCGTAGCAGTCGCGCGGTTCCGGACTGCGCGCCTAGAACCGCTAGACCACCGCGGCCGGCGGGTGACAGCTGTTTTGGCTTTTCGTTTCAATATTCTGTGGAGGGGTTCATAGATGAGTGAGTGTAAAATCGTTGGGTTCTATTATTATTACATTGTGTCCAATAAATATTAATACTTTTTGCGAATATTATTCTATTATTTTATCTATTAGTGTAAATAATGAATTTTTTGTCATGTGTACTTGGTCATTCAACAGGATTTTTCCCCTCTGCTTTGGTTTTATGTATGTGGTAATTTTCTTGCATGGTCAGGAGGTGTTTTTTATTGTTGATTCCAATTATTTTCATGTCATCTTCTCTAGTGGCTGGTTTGTGGTCATTCTCGCGTAGGTGTTAGCGCCCGCTGTTTCGCAGGCGAACACTGTATGGTCTGCACAGATTTGTTTTTCTTTCATCGAATTTTCATATTTTCCAGAAATTGCAACACTTCGTATACCGGCCATGTGCCTGATGCAAACAGACGAACAAGCAGTTGCAACCTTGTAACAGTGAATCTAAAAGTGTGTGTGTGTTCTGTATGAATTTGCGAAAAAATGCGCTGAAGTTTATAGAATTGAAGCAACTGCACCTTACTAATTTTCCCTGCCTCCAGACGACTGAGTGTTGTTGTGTCGTCTTCATCATCATCATTCAGCCCCATTACGGTCGGAGAAAGGCAATGGCAAACCACCTCCGCTAGGACATTGCCTAATCGGCGGTGCGGGTCTCCCGCATCGTCCGCTACGCTCCTCGGAGTTATGGTACCTCATCAACACCTAACTAAATGTTCAACTCGGGAAACTTGTTGGCTAATGAATTATATTTTACGCAGGGCAGGTGCGTCATTCAAAACTCAATCGATAGAAACGTATTGATGAAGATACAAATATACAACGCCAGTTTAAACTGGGTGAAAGCCAGAAAGCCGTAGCATCAATAACGCTACATGCAGAATAGCTGATTGCTGCATTTCAACAAGTAATTTAATCTGCAGTCATAGGAAGCAATCACCATGGATCAGTTCTCGCTAAAACTTTAGTTATCACAGTGTTAGAGCTTGCTACTCATTATGGAAAAAGCACGATCCCTCTCCAGGGCGTGTTTTCGTTTCGTAACGGATTCAGCCACCCCCATGAACCATGGACCTTGCCGTTGGTGGGGAGGCTTACGTGCCTCAGCACCGTAGGTGCAACCACAACGGAGGGGTATCTGTTGAGAGGCCAGACTAACGTGTGGTTCCTGAAGAGGGACAGCAGCCTTTTCAGTAGTTGCAGCGGCAACAGTCTGGATGATTGACTGATCTGGAGGAGAAAGAAAACTGGCGTTCTAAGGATAGGAGCGTGGAATGTCAGATCCCTTAATCGGGCAGGTAGGTTAGAAAATTTAAATAGGGAAATGGATAGGGTAAAGTTAGATATAGTGGGAATTAGGGAAGTTCGGTGGCAGGAGGAACAAGACTCCTGGTCAGGTGACTACAGGGTTATAAATACAAAATCAAATGTGGGTAATGCAAGAGTAGGTTTAATAATAAATAAAAAAGTAGGAGTTCCGGTAAGCTACTACAAACAGCATACTGAACGCATTATTTTGGCCGAGATAGACACGAAGCCCATGCCTACTACAGTAGTAAACGTTTATACGCGAACTATCTCTGCAGATGAAGAAGAAATTGATCAAATGTATGATGAGATAAAAGAAATTATTCAGATAGTGAAGGGAGATGAAAATTTAATAGTCATGGATGACTGGAATTCCGTAGTAGGAAAAGGAAGAGAAGCAAACGTAGTAGGTGAATATGGAATGGGGGTAAGAAATGAAAGAGGAAGCCACTTGGTAGAATTTTGCACAGAGCATAACTTAATCATAGCTAACACTTGGTTTAAGAATTATGAAAGAAGGTTGTATACATTGAAGAGGCCTGGAGATACTGGAAGGTTTCAGGTAGATTATATAATGGTAAGACAGAGACTTAGTAACCAGGTTTTAAATTGTAAGACATTTCCAGGGGTAGATGTGGACTCTGACCACAATCTATTGGTTATGAACTGTAGATTAAAACTGAAGAAACTGCAAAAAGGTGGGAATTTAAGGAGATGGGACCGGATAAACTGACAGAACCAGAGGTTGTAGAGAGTTTCAGGGGGGGGGGGGGGGGGGGGGCATTAGGGAACGACTGACAAGACAGGGACAAAGAAATACAGTAGATGAAGAATGGGTAGTTTTGAGAGATGAAATAATGAAGGCAGCAGAGGATCAAGTAGACAAAAACACGAGGGCTAGCAGAAATCCTTGGGTAACAGAAGAAATATTGAATTTAATTCATGAAAAGAGAAAATACTCGTATAAAATTGCAGTAAATGAAGCAGGCAAAAAGGAGTACAAACGTCTCAAAAATGAGATCGACAGGAAGAGCAAAATGTCTAAGCAGGGATGGCTAGAGGACAAATGTGCTCCCTGCCGCCGCTGGATAAGCAGCTGCCAGCAGCATGTCGTATACTCTTAGCTCACTTATTTGTTACATAGTTTAATTCTTAATTTCTTTGCGTGTTTTTGGTACTTGCATTGTTTACTTCATAAATTTCGGGCGTATTATAGTATTTGAAAGTTGTAGCATCGCGTTTTAGTACCTGAATAGTGTAGAATCGCGTAGTCTCCTTCCGCCGCCGAGCAGTGTGTCAGCAGTGCGCAAGTAGCAGCATTACTGCATTTACTAGGCAAACTTGTATTTTAATAACCGTTTAAATTTTGTGTCGAATTGTTTGTGCTCTCTGTAGATTAGTTCAGACGTTCTTTGCACAACAGTTTTTAGCATGGATAGGGACTGCAACTGCTGTGTTCGGATGCAGGGTGAGTTGGCATCCCTTCGCTCCCAGCTTCAGGCAGTTTTGGTTTCGGTCACACAGCTTCAGGCTGTTGCCAATGGGCATCACTGTGGGGGTCCGGATGGGGGTTTGCCGGGGACTGCCAGCTCGTCCCACGCATCCCCCGATCGGACTACGACTGTGGCTGCCCGGGATACTGCCCACATTGAGGCTGATCCCTCACCTGTGGTAGAGTGGAAGGTCGTCTCGAGGTGTGGCAGGGGGCGAAAGACATTCCGGAGGGCTGAACGGAAGGCCTCTCCAGTTTGTCTGACGAACCGGTTTCAGGCTCTGTCTCAGGCTAATACTGATCTTCGGCCGGACATGGCTGCTTGTCCTGTTCCAGAGGTTGCCCCTCAGTCTCCAAGATCCGGGCGGTCGCAGAGGGTGGGCTTACTGGTAGTTGGGAGCTCCAACTTCAGGCGCGTAATGGGGCCCCTTAAGGATATGGCAGCAAGAGAGGGGAAGAAAAGCAATGTGCACTCCTTGTGCATACCGGGGGGAGTCATTCCAGATGTGGAAAGGGTCCTTCCGGATGCCATGAAGGGTACAGGGTGCACCCATCTGCAGGTGGTCGCTCATGTTGGCACCAATGATGAGTGTCGCTATCGATGGGAGAAAATCCTCTCTGGCTTCCGGCGGCTATCTGATTTGGTGAAGACTGCCAGTCTCACTAGCGGGATGAAAGCAGAGCTCACCATCTGCAGCATCGTCGACAGGACTGACTGCGGACCTTTGGTACAGAGCCGAGTGGAGGGTCTGAATCAGAGGCTGAGACGGTTCTGCGACCGTGTGGGCTGCAGATTCCTCGACTTGCGCCATAGGGTGGTGGGGTTTCGGGTTCTGCTGGATAGGTCAGGAGTCCACTACACGCAGCAAGCGGCTACACGGGTAGCAGGGGTTGTGTGGTGTGGACTGCGCGGTTTTTAGGTTAAATGGCCTTGGGCAAGTACAGAAAGGGCAACAGCCTCAAAGGGTGCGGGGCAAAGTCAGGACATCCGGGGACCAAGCAGCAATCGGTATTGTAATTGTAAACTGTCGAAGCTGCATTGGTAAAGTACCGGAACTTCAAGCGCTGATAGAAAGCACCGAAGCTGAAATCGTTATAGGTACGGAAAGCTGGCTGAAGCCAGAGATAAATTCTGCCGAAATTTTTACAAAGGAACAGACGGTGTTTAGAACGGATAGATTGCATACAACCGGTGGTGGCGTGTTTGTCGCTGTTAGTAGTAGTTTATCCTGTAGTGAAGTAGAAGTGGATAGTTCCTGTGAATTATTATGGGTGGAGGTTACACTCAACAACCGAGCTAGGTTAATAGTTGGCTCCTTTTACCGACCTCCCGACTCTGCAGCATTAGTGGCAGAACAACTGAGAGAAAATTTGGAATACATTTCACATAAATTTTCTCAGCATGCTATAGACTTAGGTGGAGATTTCAATTTACCAGATATAGACTGGAACACTCAGAGGTTTAGGACGGGTGGTAGGGTCAGAGCATCGAGTGACATTATACTGAGTGCACTATCCGAAAATTACCTCGAGCAATTAAACAGAGAATCGACTCATGGAGATAACATCTTGGACCTACTGATAACAAACAGACCCGAACTTTTCGACTCTGTATGTGCAGAACAGGGAATCAGTGATCATAAGGCCGTTGCAGCATCCCTGAATATGGAAGTTAATAGGAATATAAAAAAAGGGAGGAAGGTTTATCTGTTTAGCAAGAGTAATAGAAGGCAGATTTCAGACTACCTAACAGATCAAAACGAAAATTTCTGTTCCGACACTGACAACGTTGAGTGTTTATGGAAAAAGTTCAAGGCAATCGTAAAATGCGTTTTTGACAGGTACGTGCCGAGTAAAACTGTGAGGGACGGGAAAAATCCACCGTGGTTCAACAACAAAGTTAGGAAACTACTGCGAAAGCAAATAGAGCTTCACTCCAAGTTTAAACGCAGCCAAAACCTCTCAGACAAACAGAAGCTAAACGATGTCAAAGTTAGCGTAAGGAGGGCTATGTGTGAAGCGTTCAGTGAATTCGAAAGTAAAATTCTATGTACAGACTTGACAGAAAATCCTAGGAAGTTCTGGTCTTACGTTAAATCAGTAAGTGGCTCGAAACAGCATATCCAGACACTCCGGGATGATGATGGCATTGAAACAGAGGATGACACGCGCAAAGCTGGAATACTAAACACCTTTTTCCAAAGCTGTTTTACAGAGGAAGAACGCACTGCAGTTCCTTCTCTAAATCCTCGCACAAACGAAAAAATGGCTGACATAGAAATAAGTGTCCAAGGAATAGAAAAGCAACTGGAATCACTCAACAGAGGGAACTCCACTGGACCTGACGGGGTACCAATTCGATTCTACACAGAGTACGCGAAAGAACTTGCCCCCTTTCTAACAGCCGTGTACCGCAAGTCTCTAGAGGAACGGAAGGTTCCAAATGATTGGAAAAAAGGACAGGTAGTCCCAGTCTTCAAGAAGGGTCATCGAGCAGATGCGCAAAACTATAGAACTATATCTCTGACGTCGATCTGTTGTAGAATTTTAGAACATGTTTTTTGCTCGCGTATCATGTCGTTTTTGGAAACCCAGAATCTACTCTGTAGGAATCAACATGGATTCCGGAAACAGCGATCGTGTGAGACCCAACTCGCTTTATTTGTTCATGAGCCCCAGAAAATATTAGATACAGGCTCCCAGGTAGATGCTATTTTCCTTGACTTCCGCAAGGCGTTTGATACAGTTCCGCACTATCGCCTGATAAACAAAGTAAGAGCTTACGGAATATCAGACCAGATGTGTGGCTGGATTGAAGAGTTTTTAGCAAACAGAGCACAGCATGTTGTTCTCAATGGAGAGACGTCTACAGACGTTAACGTATCCTCTGGCGTGCCACAGGGGAGTGTTATGGGACCATTGCTTTTCACAATGTATATAAATGACCTAGTAGATAGTGTCGGAAGTTCCATGCGGCTTTTCGCGGATGATGCTGTAGTATACAGAGAAGTTGCAGCATTAGAAAATTATAGCGAAATGCAGGAAGATCTGCAGCGGATAGGCACTTGGTGCAGGGAGTGGCAACTGACCCTTAACACACACAAATGTAATGTATTGCGAATACATAGAAAGAAGGATCCTTTGTTGTATGAGTATATGATAGCGGAACAAACACTGGTAACAGTTACTTCTGTAAAATATCTGGAAGTATGCGTGCGGAACGATTTGAAGTGGAATGATATATAAAATTAATTGTTGGTAAGGCGGGTATCTGGTTGAGATTGATTGGGAGAGTCCTTAGAAAATGTAGTCCATCAACAAAGGAGGTGGCTTACAAAACACTCGTTCGACCTATACTTGGGTATTGCTCATCAGTGTGGGATCCGTACCAGATCGGGTTGACGGAGGAGATAGAGAAGATCCAAAGAAGAGCGGTGCGTTTCGTCACAGTGTTATTTGGTAACCGTGATAGCGTTACGGAGATGTTTAGCAAACTCAAGTGGCAGACTCTGCAAGAGAGGCGCTCTGCATCGCTGCGTAGCTTGCTCGCCAGGTTTCGAGAGGGTGCGTTTCTGGATGAGGTATCGAATATATTTCTTCCCCCTACTTATGCCTCCCGAGGAGATCACGAATGTAAAATTAGAGAGATTAGAGCACGGAGGTTTTCAGACAGTCGTTCTTCCCGCGAACCATACGCGACTGGAACAGGAAAGGGAGGTAATGACAGTGGCACGTAAAGTGCCCTCCGCGACACACCGTTGAGTGGCTTGCGGAGTATAAATGTAAATGTAGATGAAGATGTAGAGGCATATATCACTAGGGGTAAGATAGTACTGGCTACAGGATAATTAAAGAGACCTGTCACAACAGTTAGTATCAAGTGGTTACATTCTAGGTTTTGAACTTCTGAGATTAATATCTTAGTATCGAAAAAGATGTTTTTATTTAATTTTATCGTGATTTATTGCCCTAACATTGAATTTTAAATACTTTTGCAGCTTTCTGTGACGGCGAGCTCACGTCATTACGATAATATTCCACTTTCTCTTCATGCAAGTACTCAAGTAATTAATCCTTAATCCTTTAATTGAAGTAAAAGACGAAATATAGCCCACAGCGGACCATCAAAATGAGATACGCAACACGACGTTTACAAGCAACGTGCTGTAACTTAATTCTTGGTTGTTGAGAAAGAAACTGTGGTGAGCATCCATAAACGTTGTTTCTGCACAATGTATGGTGATGAAGCAGTTGGCAGAGGTACTTTTGAACTATGGATAAGGATAGTTACGGCGTCAGGAAATGCAGAAACTGAGCTCCTTGATCGACCGTGCTAGTGACGTCCTTTGACAGCTACTGACGTGATGAATCGTGCGGATACATACGTGGAGACGCTGTACAAACCATCCCGACGTGTTCACTCTGAGAAGCATCCAAAAGAAATCTTTTTCCATCAGGACAATGCACACGCGCACTCAAGCCAGTCTCAGACCCCACCAACCTATCGCCAAAGTGCCTCATCCACTCCCCTCGCACGGCCATCTGTTTGGGACGTGCAAGGATTTTCTACCTGCATCACACTTTAAAGATGATGAGGGAGTTATTCATGGAGTGATAAACATGGCTACAAGCACAGGACAACGCTAGCGTAAGGTCGTAGAACTTAAAGGAGACTATGTAGAAAAACACTGCATCTAAAAGAAATCTTGATTGACATTGTTAGTAAATTCCAACTCTTAATACTTAATATGTTCTGAGGAAAAATATTGGGGGGCTAGTTATCGAACCAAGCTCGTAATGAAGTCGCAAGTTTATGTGTTGTGTTTTTGAGATGTTGCAAATGCTCCCAAATATATTCCTTCAGCGCTTTACAAGTTATAAAACATTTTTTTAAAATAAGATGAAAAAGTTGGACAGCACCAGAAGCGGCAGTAGTTCAAGGTAACGTACTATATGTGTCTGCAGAGATAAAACATTTTGCAGTTCGTGCAGCAACTTCCTGTTCGTGACCTACAGGTGGCCTACAAAAACACCCAAGGCGAAATAACGAATTATGAGGGTTCCTATGGAACTCTTGTGGCCATTTGAACCGCTCGAGGAAAGTGATTTATGGAATCCGCAGGGAGTCTAAATCTGATTGTTCGTATCGGGATTTGGACCTCATTCTTTAACGATGAGGGTCCATCGTCTTCACGCTCAGCTGCAAAAGGAATCAAAACTCGTTTTCACCTAACGTTTTGTCTAGACTGTATGTGTAATTATAGTATGGTTTCAGCTGGTCGATATGGTGCATTTATGTTTCCTGTGATCTGGTGCTTCGACACTGCACGGACACACTCGCACTCGTAGAGCGAACGACGGGTGCTCGATACCGGAAATTGCGGCATGCGCCTTTTACAGTTATGAAGGTAGATAACATAGTGGCGCGAGTCCATTATTAAACAGCCATGTGTGGGAATTGGCGATAACGTTGTGCGGTTGTGTGAAGACACGGATCTCTGTTGGTTCCATTCATTGTTTTACGACGTTATCGAAGCGGGACTGGACTTTTCAACATACAGGGTGTAACGCGTGTAAGTGTGGATTTTTTATATGTGGTTAGTTAATATGTACACCACAGTATGTTGGCCGTTTTTTTTTTCTCTGCGTCGAACAGTCTTCCTACAAACAAGTCACAAACCTTACAACCTGATGTTTCCTGCACGATCGTCACTGCACCACTACATGAACTACGACTGTCAGTATAGACTAACCGTTTTGCAGTCACACAACCACACTTTCCAACACTGACCTGCTGTCCACGGGGAAATAAGCAATAATGCCATGCTCTTGCGACTTGTAATAGCTATAATTATTAGTCTGCAAATGATGTATGTACTGATGTAACGTTATTCGGTACATCGACCACACTCACCAACATAAATTTCTGCGCTTAGACCCGTTAAGTATTCAAATACAGAGATATGCAAATAGGCAGAATAAGGTGCTGCGGTTGGCAACGCCAATATAAAACTGCAAGTGTCTGACGCAATCGTTAGATCGGTTAGTGCTGCTACAATGGCAGGTTATGAACCTTTAAGGGCGTTTGAACATGGTGTTATAGTCGGCGCACGAGCGATGGGATACAGCATCACCGAGGTAGCGATGAAGTGGGAATTTTCCCGTATGACTATTTCACGAGTGTACCGTGAATATTACGAATCTGATGAAACATCAAATCTGCGACATTGCTACTGCCGGCAATAGATCCTGCAAGAACGGGACCAACGACGACTGGAGAGAATTGTTCAACGTGACAGAAGTGCAACCCTTCCGCAAATTGCTGCAGATTTCAATGTTGGGCCGTCAACAAATGTCAGCGTGAGAACCATTCAACGAAACATCATCGATATGGGCTTACGGAGTCCAAGGCCAACTCGTGTATCGTTGATGATAGCACGACACAAAGCTTTACGCCTCGCCTGGGCCCCGTCAACACTGACATTGGACTGTTGATGACTGTAAACATGTTGCCCAGACGGAAGATTCTCGTTTCAAACTGTATCGAGCGGATGGACGTGTACGGGTATGGAAACAACGTCAAAGAAGCCATGGACCCTGCATGTCAGCAGGGGACTGTTCATGCTGGTGGAGGCTCTGTAATGACGTGGGGTGCGTACAGTTGGCGTGTGTGGGGCCCCTGATACATCTAGATACGACTCTGACAGGTGACACGTACGAAAGCATACTGTGTGATCACCTGCATCCATTGATGTCCATTGTGCATTCCGACGGACTTGGTCAATTCCAGAAGGACAATGCAACACCCCACACATCCAGAATTGCTACAGAGTGGCTCCAGGAATACTCTTCTGAGTTTAAACACTTCCGCTGGCCATCAAACTCTCCAGACATGAACATTAATGAGCATATCTGGGATGCCTTGTGACGTGCAGTTTATGAGATCTGCACCGTCTCGTACTCTTACGGATTTATGGACAGCCCTGCAGGATTCACGGTGTCAGTTCCCTCCAGCACTACTTCAGACATTCAAAAATGGTTCAAATGGCTCTGAGCACTATGGGACTCAACTGCTGTGGTCATCAGTCCCCTAGAACTTAGAACTACTTAAACCTAACTAACCTAAGGACATCACACACATCCATGCCCAAGGCAGGATTCGAACCTGCGACCGTAGCAGTCGCACGGTCCCGGACTGCGCGCCTAGAACCACTAGACCACCGCGGCCGGCACTTCAGACATTAGTCGAGTCCATGCCACGTCGTGTTGTCGTGTTGCGCCACTTCTGAGTGCCCGCGAGGGCCCTGCACGATATTAGGCATGTGCACCAGTTTCTTTGGTTGTATATATATATATATATATATATATATATATATATATATATATATATATATATATATATATACGAGGGTTGGAACTTAAATAGTGGCACCTATTTACTCACGACCGATACAAAAGAGTTACATGTTTGCACCTGTTACTGTCTTTCAAAGTAGTCACCAGCGTTATGTAGAACCCGTTGCCAGCGATGTGAAAGGCTTAGTATAGCGTTAGGAGAGCCTGTTCTGTTGATGGTGCGAATGGAGCAGTCTGCTACCTGTCGAATCTCTGGAACAGTTCTGAAGCGAATGCCACGAAGTGGATCCTTCATCTTCGGAATCAAATGAAAGTCAAAAGGACTAAGTCCGGGGAGTATGGTGGATGGTACAGTACTTTCCAGTCCCATCGATGAAACATAGCAGCCACAGCTTGCGCTGTATGCGCCCGCGCATTGTCGTGCAAAAGGATGAGTGGGTTGCGCAGAACGTGTAGCCGCTTCTTTAGCAAAGCTGGTCGCAGGTGATGCTCCAAAAACGAACAGTAATACTGCATTGACGGTGTCGTGGAAGAACGTAATGCATTGGGATAAGACCATCGCAGTCGCACACGAGAATCACCATAACTTTACACCGCTCCATTCGCACCATCAACATTCTACTATCGCAAGAAACCTGAAGCTTTCCAGGCTTTTGGACACAATAAGAATGTAATATTTGTCTTTTTTATTGCATAAAATCTTAGTAACCACCTCTTTCAATGCTATTCAAGCCATCTTCTCACTCACTCACAACAAATGGTGATTCAACGTTGAAATGGATCATCTTTTTTCGAATGTCAGTTCCAACAAACACGCCTTATTTCTATATCGATTATAGACAAGAAACTTGAAGCCTTCTCTGTTTTCGCGTAAGGTTTTCGCAAACTGACATAAACGTTTTCTGAGTATAGTACGGCGTCATAATGTAT
This sequence comes from Schistocerca serialis cubense, assembly GCF_023864345.2. Classification (NCBI taxonomy): domain Eukaryota; kingdom Metazoa; phylum Arthropoda; class Insecta; order Orthoptera; family Acrididae; genus Schistocerca; species Schistocerca serialis. Next base: position 406,240,733 of record NC_064645.1, read on the forward strand.
AAAACTTTACTGGAGGAACCAACGTTTCGACCATGGTTACAGTGGTCTTCTTCTAGGTCTGCTGATATACTTTAGCTGTCCGGAGTCACTTATACTTTGTCATTGCCGCTAACTGAGCATGGCGTTACGTCGTATTTTTTAAAGGTCGTAGTTCTGATTGGTCACTTGAAGGACTGGGAATTTTATTATAGTAGGTTGCTATGGTGGAGGGAGTTGGCATCTGCTATTGTCTCCAGTTATGTTTTGACGCGGTGGAATAGAAAACATTTGTGTCAACTGAATCTGGCCACGGAAGCCCTTGCAATTATAAAAATGGTTCAAATGGCTCTGAGCACTATGGGACTTAGCTTCTGAGGTCATCAGTCGCCTAGAACTTAGTACTACTTAAACCTGACTAACCTAAGGACATCACACACATCCTTGCTCGAGGCAGGATTCAGACGTGCGACCGTAGCGCTCGCGCGGTTCCAGACTGTAGCGGCTAGAACCGCTCGGCCACTCCGACCGGCTATGGAATTATACTCCCACGAATTTAATACTTAGTGGGGTAATAGAATGTCTTTTTATTTTACACATTTTTCTATCCACGGCGTTACTGTGAAAACGTTCTTCCTCCCAAGCTCCAGAACTTGTTTTGTGTGTAAGTTTGTTCTGGACCAATGTTGATCCCTTACCCTATAGTACCATTCACATAAGAGACAATGTTATTTGCAATAGTGTGTGAAACATATATAACAAAAAACCGGTAGAAATGGCTTTGTTTTTCTAAATACTGAGTGCTAATCATAGAATAAGGTGGGTAATGTGAGTTTTTGACATATGAGGAATCAGCACACTAAAGCCATAATAATAAATCTGTTGTCTCTAGCAATCCTGAATATTCGGTTCGCAAGACTAACAATCAAACAACTCTTATTAATGAGTTTTATTACAACAAGACAAGTAACAATACTTAACTCTGATAGATGTGCTGCAAGCAAAGGGCGACATACAAAATAATCAGTCTTCTTCAGAATAGTCAAACACAAGTCTGTGCTACGTATATATAGCTAATGACAGAGCCGGCTACGATGCGTCGCCTAACAAAGTGCCCAACGTTGAAGCTGCTATTGAAGTGGGCCGCCAGCAGTCGGGCGCGGTGAAACATCCCCTTAGAAAAATTAAGAATGGCAATGCTGGTAAACCTCTTACGTTATTTGATTTTCAAACAGCTGAGCTAAACTGAACGTACTCAAACATTTCTCTTTACTTATTCTGACCAACAGTAAACTGACACACTTTTCTTAAGCGCAGCGCAATCTGACTGTCAATAATCCCTACAAAAGAATGGCCCTGACTAACAATAACCCGTATCTCACAAAAATCTTCGTTACTCGAAGTACTGCAATACAGCGAGCGCCAATACTGCCAGCTAAATAAAAGATTCAAACTACTGAAGGCACTAACTACTCATAGGCGTAGTTAGCAAATGAAAGATATTCATGGAGAACAATGTATTTACCTTAATAGAGTTCAAAAGTCATAATATAAGTTCATGACATCCAGTCTTACAAATTTCCTTTTTCTGACTGACACACGTCCAGATTGTCCGCTCTCAAAATTCGGCCACCTCTCTCCCCACATCCACCACTGCTGGCGGCTCACCTCCAACTGCGCAACGCTACGCGCTGTTCACATCCAACTGCCCAATACTACAATAGCGAATATTCCAACAATGCGAACCAGCCACGGACTGCACACAGCACAGTCAGTGATTTTCACACAGAGCGCTACGTGGTGTTACCAACATAAAAACCTAAACAGCCTGCTTACAGCGGCGCTTATGTCGTCTTCACCTAGTGGCCGCTGCTGTTGCGTTGTCATCCTGGAGGGAGGTCGGTCAGCGTGCGATTGGCTGACCTCATCTCGGAGCCGTCTCTTCTCCGTCGTTTCCAACTGTCGTACCGGCGCTGACTTTACGCCGTAACAAAATCGGTTTTATTTAAAAGGTCTGTTTTATTGATTTTCTGTGTGTCACACAGGACAAGTGCAGCTGAGTACTGGTGACTGGGTTTCAAATAGAGCCTAAGGCTCGCATCACTATCCTCGTGTTGCCAGGGCATTCTTAGTCCACACGTTATGGCCAGGTGCCTGTTGTTTCGTGGCTCCCTCACTTCTAGATGGGGCTGCCTATTTCTGTGCAGAGACACCGCACCAGGCCCCGTTTTCCAGCTCCCTGCCCCAGTGATTAGGTTAACACGGTTAATGACCGAGCCCGCGACCTAGTTTACGCCGGCGTCCTGGTAAGGGGGCAACGGCGGCTTGCGGGTTCTATCATTCCGTCCAGCGGCCTGATTCGATCAAAATCAATAGACGGTCTCCGCTGCTGTGGCCTGGAAGGCGAGGTCACTCGGAGGGGTTCGATATGAGGCGCACATCTGCGGCGCCACTGCGTTTGAACATGCATAACACGTACAGTCCGAAACAAAAAGAAAGAGAAACGAAGCACCACGAAGGAATTAGCTAGATGGGGTAAAATCGATAGATGTGATGTACGTGTACAGACAAACAAATGATAATAATTTCAGAAAATTGGATGATCCATTCAAGAGAAAGAGCTTCACAAATTGAGCAAGTAAATACCGCGTTGATCCAACTCTGGCCACTATACAAGCAGTTATTCGGCTTGGCATTGATGTCCTCCTGAGGAGTCTCGTGCCAAATTCTGTCCAACTGCCGCGTTAGATCGTCAACACCCCGAGCTGGTGGAGGGCCCTATCCATGTTGTTGTTGTTGTTGTGGTCTTCAGTCCTGAGACTGGTTTGACGCAGCTCTCCATTCTACTCTATCCTGCGCAAGCTTCTTCATCTCCCAGTACCTACTGCAACCTACATCCTTCTGAATCTGCTTAGTGTATTCATCTCTTGGTCTCCCTCTACGATTTTTATCCTCCACGCAGCCCTCCAATACTAAATTGGTGATCCATTGATGCCTCAGAACATGACCTACCAACCGATCCCATCTTCTAGTCAAGTTGTGCCACAAACTCCTCTTCTCCGACAATTCAATACCTCCTCATTAGTTATGTGATCTGCCCATCTAATCTTCAGCATTCTTCTGAAGCACCACATTTCGAAAGCTTCTATCCTCTTCTTTTCCAAACTGTTTATCGTCCACGTTTCTCTTCCATACATGGCTACACGCCACACAAATACTATCAGAAACGACTTCCTGACACTTAAATCTATACTTGATATTGACAAATTTATCTTCTCCTGAAACGCTTTCCTTGCCATTGCCATTCTCCTTTTTATATCCTCTCTACTTCGACCATAATCACTTATTCTGCTCCCCAAATAGTAAAATCCATGAAGAAGAAATAAAAACTTTGAGGTTCACCGATGACATAGTAATTCTGTCAGAGACAGCAAAGGACTTGGAAGAGCAGTTGAACGGAATGGACAGTGTCTTGAAAGGAGGATATAATATGAACATCAACAGAAGCAAAACGAGGATAAGGGAATGTAGTCGAATCAAGTCGGGTAATGCTGAGGGAATTAGATTAGGAAATGAGACACTTTAAGTAGTATCTCCAAGGGGATATCACTGCCTCAGCCACCACATGGTCCGTCTCCGGTGATTCTACGTTTTCGAATCCGACGCAAAACTCATAGTTAACTGTAACGTTCAGGACCTCATAATGTCGATGGAGCACACAAATTGCGTCGCGATTCAATACATCGTCTTCCAGCGGACTGGTCTCCAAGGGGTTATTGCTGCCCCGGGCACCTTATGCTCGATCTCCTGTGAGTCTAGATTTTCTAATCCGACGCAAAACTGATTGTTAATTGTAACGTTCAGGGCCTCTTAGGAGGCGCTGAACGTTACAATTAACTATCAGTTTTGCGTCGGGCTCGAAAATGTAGACTCACAGGAGAACGATCATAATGTGCCCGAGGTAGCAATAGACCATTGGAGAGAAGTTGGCTGGAGGACGATGTATTTGATCGCGACGCAATTTGAGTGCTCCATCGTCATTAAGAGGCCCTGAACGTTACAATTAACAATCAGTTTTGCGTCGGATTAGAAAATCTAGACTCACAGGAGATCGAGCATAAGGTGCCCGGGGCAGCAATAACCCCTTGGAGACCAGTCCGCTGGAAGACGATGTATTGAATCGCGACGCAATTTGTGTGCTCCATCGACATTATGAGGTCCTGAACGTTACAGTTAACTATGAGTTTTGCGTCGGATTCGAAAACGTAGAATCACCGGAGACGGACCATGTGGTGGCTGAGGCAGTGATATCCCCTTGGAGATACTACTTAAAGTGTCTCATTTCCTAATCTAATTCCCTCAGCATTACCCGACTTGATTCGACTACATTCCCTTATCCTCGTTTTGCTTCTGTTGATGTTCATATTATATCCTCCTTTCAAGACACTGTCCATTCCGTTCAACTGCTCTTCCAAGTCCTTTGCTGTCTCTGACAGAATTACTATGTCATCGGTGAACCTCAAAGTTTTTATTTCTTCTTCATGGATTTTAATACCTACTCCGAATTACACTTACTGAATTAAAAATAAAATAGATATTAAAATTCTCTTATTCGACATACCGAAAAAAACTTCATTAGAGAAGCTTGCTATATGCAAAGAGATTAAGCAGATAAAATTTTTGTAGAAATCTCTTGAATAGTTTCCGAGAAAAAGGTACCTGTATTAATCTTTAGAAATAAAATTTTTAAATTCCATAAACAAATTTAATCCAAGGAAGTTAACAGTAGAAGTGTTAAATTCATACAAAAGTATGGTAGATAATTTCATTTCCGAATGGTCAAAGTCGTGGATTTTGTGCATGTTTTAAATAGTGTTTGTTTTTCATGAATGTTCCCCACTAACGCGAACAAAGCACTTGGAACTGACGTGCTGCACTGACGTTCAGCTGTCTTTACCGCTTGTTATGGCGCGTGTTCGCATCCAGGGGTGTTTGTCTGCCCGCGAGCTGCGTTCGGCACGGGTGCAGATTGCGAGCGGCAATGATGAAGTATTGTACCGACGGAGGCAGCGCCTGCATGCCAAGTACGGACAACTGTGGACGGACTGTGAAACGGTGACGGCGTTGCGGGTAGCCTACCCGACCGGGGAGCTGCTCTCGCCTGCACGAAAGACTGCTAGTCCCAAGCGGGTTACCAGGTATGTCACAAGAATTCCGCTGTTCACATGTACTGATGTTTCCGCACAAAACAGCGAAATACCACGAAGACAAAGTGGTTGCAAAGTACTGCATGCCTAATAACGATAAGTATAAAGGATGTGAAAAAATCTAAAAAGAAATTATTGTCGGGAAGACTGACTCCGCATATAGAAAAATCAAAACAATCTTCGGTATATTAAAACCAAGAGCGGTAACATTAAGAGTGCAACGGGAATTCCACTGATAAATACAGAGGAGGGAGCAGGTAAAAGGAAAGCGCACACTGAAGGCATCTATAATGGGGAAGACTGGTCTGACGAGGTGATACAAGAAGAAATAGACGTCGACAAGGAGGAAATGGGAGATACATATTAGAGTCAGAACTGAAAAGAGCTTTGGACGACTTAAGGTCAAAGAAGGCAGAAGGGATAGATAACATTCCATCGGAATTTCTAAATTCGTTGGCGGAGTGGCAAAAAACGACTGTTCACGTTACTGTGTAGAATGTATGAGACAGGCATTCGAAAAAAACGTCAACCATACAATTCCGAAGGTAGCAACAGCCGACAAGAGCAAATATTATCGCACAATCAGCTTAAGAGCTCATGCATCGAAGTTTCTGACAAGAATAATGTACAGAAGAACGGAAAATAAAATTGAGGATGTGTTAAATGAGGATCAGTCCGGATTTTGGAAAGGTAGAAGCACCAGAGAGGCAGTTCTGACGCTGCTGACAATGGAAGCACGACTGATGAAAAATCAAGACACGTTAGTAAGATTTGACGCCCTGGAAAAAGCGTTCGATAATATAAGATGATGCATGGTGTTCGAAATTCTGAGAAAAATAGAGAAAGACGGGCAACACAAAATATATACAAGAATCAAGACGGAACAACACGACTGGAAGACCAAGAACGAAGTTCTCTGATTAAGAAAGGTGTAATACAGGGATATATTCTTTCCTCTCCACTGTCAAATCCAAACATTGAAGAGGCAGTGACGGAAATAAAAGAAAGATTCAAGAGTGGGGTTGATGTTTAAGCTGACAGGATATCAATGATAAGATTCGATGATGGTACTGCTATTCTCAGTGAAAGTGAAGGAGAATTACAGGATCTGTTGGATGGAATGAACATTGTAATGAGTACAGATATGGAATGAGAGTAAGTGGAAGAAAGACGGAAGTAATGAGAAGTAGCAGAAATGTGAACAACGACAAACTTATCGGAATTGATGAAGCTAAGGAATTCTGCTACCTAGGCAGAAAATGATCTAAGAGCTACGGAGCAGGTAGGACATGGAAAGCAGACTAGCACCGGCTAAAAGGACGCTCCTGGCCAAGGAAAGTCTACTAGTATCAAACGTAGGTCTTAATTTGGGGAATAAATTTGCGAGAATATACGTTTGGCGAACAGCATTATACGGTAGAAAAACATGCACTGTGATAGAACCGGAACAGAAGAGACTCGAAACATTTAAGATGTGGCGCTACAAAAGAATGTTTAAAAATAGGAGTGATAAGGTAAGAAATGAGGAGGTTCTCCGCAGAATCGGCGAGGAAAGGAATACATGGAAACACTGATAGGAAGATCAGACAGGATGATAGGATATCTATTAAGACATCTGGGAATAACTTCCATGGTGCTAGAGGTAGCTGAGGAGGGTGCAAACTATAGGGGAATACAGAGATTGGAATATATCCAGCAAATAATTGAGGACGCAGGTTGCAAGTGCTACTATGAGATGAAAACGTTAGCACATGAGAGGAATTCGTGGCGGGCCGCATCAAACCAGTCAGAATACCCATGAGTCAAAAATAAAAGGTGGAAGGGGGGGAGGGGGTTCTTCATTAAAAGCAAAACCTAACACGGGTGAACGTAAATGATAATCGAAGAAAAAACACACCAGTAAATGTGGGTACACACAAGACCCGTTTGCAAGGCAATTGCTGATGGCAGGTATCGAGTCTCTGCTGGCTTCAGTATGTAATATTGTCCTAGCACAAACGTATTTGAAATTTAAACTTTTCAATTAAATCCCCATTTAACTGGGCCTTAATGAAGATACGATACTGCTACAGATTGTGGGGAGGAGGACAGCAACTAGCTTCAGGTCAGCAGATAACAAGGTTGTTTAAAAAAAACTGGCAAGGTGAGATAGGACTCGCGCTCTGAGTGTCTCATATAAGCTTGATTATCAATATATACAGTTCATCCATCCCATGAGTCGAGAGTATCGACAATTTTTGTTTGTTTTTGTTTGAGGTACTGCAACATATCGGTCGCAGGAATTCCAACACTTCCGAGAACGTTTTACTTTTGAGTCGGGTAACAAGTACCAAAAGAAATATTTTTTTCGTATGATGTAATTACAGACTAGAAATTTACTGAATTTTTACTTTACTTGTACTACGAAACCTTGCTTCTTGCCAAGTTTCTATAGGTTTTGATTAGTGAATTTGCGAGTGTAAAAATATGTGATATAAATGGCCATATTTTTGACTGCTTTGACTTAGAAACTTACCTCTATTACACCGCGAATAGACTATAGACCTTAGTGTGTGACAAACTTCAACTGCATACGGCTACCCGATCCTAAGAGAAAGGGGTCTTAACAGACGGAAGAATGGACAGGCAGTCAGATAACAAATGGCAAAAAGAGAAAAAGGTGTCCTTTAATATAATTAGAAAATACCAATTTTCAAGAAAAAATGTCGTGTAATATAATTAGAAAAAAACAGTTGTAGTGTGAAACCTTGCTTCTTGCCAGATTTTATTATTCTAGGTAGTGTGCAGTGGTTTTGATGAGTCAGCTTGCGGGTATCATAATATGTGACATAAATGGCGTTCACTTAGAAGCTTCAACTTTTTACACGGAAAGAGACCGTGGAGCTTACTTAATAAGTGACACAAATTTCAACTTGATACGTCCACCCTCTCCTGAGAAAAAAATTTTTTAACAGTCGGACAGACAGACAGACGGACGGACGGACAAGAAACTCATCCTGCAACATGTAGAACAATATCCATGAAACTTGCCACTGAAGATGTCTTGCAAAGAATAAAGGCGGAATGCGTGTGTTTCATTTAGTTGTAGTTGGACGGCACGAAAGTAAAAATTATCAACATACTTTAATACACACATCAAAAAACGTTTTGCATCACCTCGGTTCCGAGGTGAAATAGTGATCAACATAAACATGTTGCTCATGAAAACCACACATTGCATGTTGTACCACCATACAGCGAGACCTTCAGAGGTGGTGGTCCAGATTGCTGTACACAGCAGTAGCCCTAACACCCAATAGCACGTCCTCTTGCATTGATGCATGCCTGTATTCGTCGTGGCATACTATCCACATGTTCATAAAGACACTGTTGGCTCCGATTGTCACACTCCTCAACGGCGATCCGACATAGATCCCTCAGAGTGATTGGTGGGTCACGTCGTCCATAAACAGCCTTTTTCAATCCATCCCAGGCATGTTAGACAGGGTTCATGTCTGGAGAACATGTTGGCCACTCTAGTTGAGCGATGTTGTTATTCTGAAGGAAGCCCTTCATAAGATGTGCACGATGGGGGCGCGAATTGTCTTCCATGAAGAAGAATGCCTCGCCAACAAGCTACCGATATGGTTGCACTATCGGTCGAAGGATGGCATTAACGTATCGTACAGCCATTACTGCTCCTTCCATGACCACCAGCGGCGTATGTCGGCTCCACATAATGACACCACAAAACAGCAGGGAACCTCCACCTTGCTGCACTCGCTGGACAGTGTGTCTAAGTCGTTCACTCTGACCGGTTTGCCTCCAAACACGTCTCCGGCGATTTTCTGGTTGAAGGCATATGCGACACTAATCGGTGAAGAGAACGTCATGCCAGTCCTTAGCGGTCCATTTGGCATGTTGTTGGGCCCCTCTGTACCGCGTTGCATGGTGTCGTGGTTGCGAAGATGGAACTCGCCATGGACATCGGGAGTGAAGTTGCGCATCATGCACCTACTGCGTACAGTTTGAGTCGTAACACGACGTCCTGTGGCTGCACGGAAAGCATTATTCAACATGATGACGTTGCTGTCGGGGTTCCTCCGAGCCATAATCCGTATGTAGCGGTCGTCCATAGCTGTAGTAGCCCTTGGGCGGCCTGAGCGAGGCATGTCATCGACAGTTCCTGTCTCTCTGTATCTCCTCCGTGTCCGAACAACATCGCTTTGGTTCACTCTGAGACGCCTGAACATTTCCATGTTGAGAGCCCTTCCTGGCTCAAAGTAACAATGCGGACGCGATCGAACCGCGGAATTGACCGTCTAGGCATGGTTGAACTACAGACAACATGAGTCTTCCTGGTGGAATGACTTCAACTGATCGGTTGCCGGACCCCCTCCGTCTAATAGGCGCTGCTCATGCATGGTTGTTTACATCTTTGGGCGGGTTTAGTGACACCTGTGAACAGTCAAAGGGACTGTGTCTGTGATACAATATCTACAATCAACGTCTCAGGAGTTCTGGGAACCGCGGTGATGTAAAACATTTTTTAATTTGTGTATGACACGCAACTGAGGACGACAAGACTACAGAAGTTGAAGAGGGACCTGCAAGGGATCTGTTTTTACCGATTGTGGTACTGAACCGTAAAAGTGTACGTATTCCTTTCCGGGCATACAATTATAAGCTTTCCATCTAATTTTGACCCATACTACCTCCTGCAGCAATGTGCTAACCGTATAGATCTGATTGCTCTGCAGGTGGTCTGTTTCCTGTTCCAAGATATTCGTTTGTGTCAAGACCTGTATGACTGAGCATTGGCATCTTATAAGACATATCCATCACATTTTGCATGTTCACAACCATAGGTGAAAGCATAAGAGCCCAAAGACACTACTAGACAGGGCATAACCACCTATGGCAAGCTAACACATACCAACAAGAGACTGACAACGAAAAGCCCCTGCATCACATCAACGTTGACTGGATATGCCAGCTGCTATTAAATCTGACCAACAGGCTACAGCAGGGAAACCGACGAGCCCGCACACTGGCGCACAAACAAATCGCCAACATCACCCTCCTCTGTGCATCTGATACATGACCTATCGGTTACAAAACGATGATGAACCTAACTGTTACAGGTATGCTGACGCTGAGCGAGAGATCAACACCGGCACCTAGCAGCAACCGCCGAGTAACAGCACCACACAACGTCAAATGTATCGACCTGCATGATACCCACTACTAACAAAGCTTACCCTTGCACGACCTATCGCAGGCAGCAAGACATCCGCTACTGCTCTTACCACCCGACCTAGCAATCTCAGAGGTTTCTTTCCCTTGGTCTTGCCTTGGTATTTTTTCCCATCTGCCCTCCAAACCGCTACCCTTCGTTCGACTTTCGACTCAATCTGTCTTCAGATGAGCGAGTATTAGTGGTTAACCTTAACCAGAAATACACAAACATAGCAGTACCAACATCTTGTGACACCTCACTTTAGTGAAAATTAACCCTTATGCAGAGATGGCAGTAGATCTTTGGAGTTGGCCATCATGCCGGTGTGGGCGTGGAGGGGCTCCACCTCTATTTAAAAAAATTGCATGTACATAAAGATATACGTACGCGTTCAAATGGCTCTGAGCACTATGGGACTTAAAAGCTGCGTTCATCAGTCCCCTAGAACTTAGAACTACTTAAACCTAACTAACCTGAGGACATCACACACATCCATGCCCGAGGCAGGATTCGAACCTGCGACCGTGGCGGTCGCGCAGCTCCAGACTGTAGCGCCTAGAAGCGCTCGGCCACTCCGGCCGGCTACGTACACTTGAGAATGCCTTGCCTGCAGGGTGTCCCACAGACTTATGTTCAAAATTATACAGTTTGAGGTATGGAACTAATAATCGGAAACGATTATTTACACTGCGCAACATTATTAAATAGTCACATTTTCGAAAGTACATAATTGTCTCCCATTGCGACGCAGAACTTTGAAATGTGATTCCAAGGTGCCTACAGTCTACATCTGAAATACGAAATCGCAGAGTCTGTGTTGTGAATAAGTACGATGCAATGTTCCTTCAGACATGCATGAATCTCCAAAGGAACACTGATTCGTACTTATTCATAACATAGACTCTGCATAGACAACTGAGGCACTGCAATGCCATATTTATCAATCAATAGCGGGTCTGCAACTTAGATATGAAATGTCTCCCCCGTACAGGAAAAACATTAAAGTGATATACGTCTCCTTAAACTCTACAGCGCGAACAGTTTTTTGCCGAGAACATGGACCATCTCGCTTTGCCATGCACGGTCCACTTTCAAGGAAGTTGCTATCCACAGCGATAAATATCTTCCATTATGATGGTGCCTGTAGCGAAACATTCCTCTGTTTATTCGCCTGGCTTTCAGTCCATTGCATCCTACTAAACCTTCTCTAAATGAGTTTCCAAGCCCCTGGGACGAGTAATGCTTCTAGCATGGCCTATGAACACTGATAAAAGCGAGTACTGGGATACGACAGAGCATTATGTGAACTCTTGTAAGCTGCGCCATCCCCGTCGATGATGCAAACAGTGAAACAGTGTTTTTTGGTACGAAAAGTAAGCAGCACACAGATATCATATGCGGCACTCTTCAAGACTTGGTGCTGCCTCAAATATTTATATTGGGCATTTGGCTACTCATATCTGGGTGGATCCTACACCACACGTATAATGTTTCCCACAGAGCTATGGAACATCAAGTATATGTAATTATGGTAAGACAGATCTGCCTTGAGCAAGGCAGAACCCTATATTAGGAAGCGAACACGGACAAGAAGTGAGCTACAGTCACAAGGTGAATACCACGTACGCGCTTTCGCACTGTCTGTATTGGTCTATCTTCAGTGCGCTACGGTCGCAGGTTCGAATCCCGCCTCGGGCATGGATGTGTGTGATGTCCTTAGGTTAGTTAGGTTTAAGTAGTTCTAAGTTCTAGGGGACTGCTGACCTCACATGTTAAGTCCCATAGTGCTCAGAGCCATTTCTATCTTCAATATGTACCACACTCCCCTCCTGAGTCCCATCCCACTTTCGTCCCTCGCTTTATGAGAACATCACGATCGCTGCTCGCCGTATGTAAACCACCTCCACGTTTGCCAAAAGCAGAGGCAATAATGAAGACGGCAGCTAACTCTCACCATGAGGCCGTACCAAATTAGTAACTGACAAATCTGTTAATAATCACTACTTACAATTTGTAAGGGCGCTGTCGACTGTATACCCCAGGCAATGCGGTAATGGCGCGAAAGAGTTGCGTCATATGACGGAATGAAGTGAATAGCCTTGCCCCGCTTCCTGTAAATGTAACGTAATTCCAACAGACTCTTCGAGGTGTACGGACGTATGCCAAAGATCCTCATGAGCATTTCGACAGGTACTGGAGTTCTACAGGGTGTCCCAAAACGTAATTTGTCTGATGCATCATATCAAGAAGTTTTTAATGTAAGGTTTTATCTTTCCAGGTGACATGAGCAACGTAACTGAAACCTTTTTTCTTTGTTGTGGGTGGTAAGTGCACCGTAAATGAATCGAAAAATGGAGTCTGCATAGGAAAAGGAAAAGACAAAGTATGTGGCGTAGTTTATTGAATCGAAGTCAAGATGCCCACGATCAAAGAAATTTCAGTACAATCACCCCCTTTATGTACATATGATTATATAATTTATAATACAATAACCTATTTTAAGCTAAAAACAGAAGTAGCTATAATCCTTGGTAAATACATGTATTCAAATAATCATTTAATATTAATAAAATAACCCTATAAGTATATATTTTATGTGATATATTACCATAAATTATTTATTATAATCCTAATAAAAAGGCACAGGGACCTTATGGCAAAAACGAGTGTGGATTTCAAGTACCGCGTAGGCAGGCCAAGGAGACGTGACGAAAATGTGGAGAGAATTCAACAGATTTTCCATCGTTCACCACAGATGTCTCTTCGAAAGTCATAAAAAAAACTAAGACTCCCGCGTACGATAGTGCATCGGGTACTCCGAAAACGTCTCCATCTGTTTCTCGTTAATGGAAATCAAACCGGATGACAAGCGAGAACGTGCGTGATGTTATTGATTTAAAGGCAAGAATAACGGCAGCTATTGAGTGTCTTTAGAACGGCTACGGACCGAGTTGGAATATCGACTAGATACGGCACGTGCCCCAAGACGACCGCATGTAGAGCTTGATTAAAGAACCAGAAATAATGGTTTGAGATGCTGCATCAGACAAAATTTACTTTTAACTCTAAGTTAATTACAAGTCGAGTTGTATGACACGGAAGTTGTAAAGTTCCTTTTGTATTTTTTTTTTTTTTTTTTTTTTTAGCACTATGGGACTCAACTGCTGAGGTCATTAGTCCCCGAGAACTTAGAACTAGTTAAACCTAACTAACCTAAGGACAGCACAAACATCCATGCCCGAGGCAGGATTCGAACCTGCGACCGTAGCGGTCTTGCGGTTCCAGACTGCAGCGCCTTTAACCGCACGGCCACTTCGGCCGGCGTTTCCTTTTGTATTGCTCTGTACATCTACATATACCGGGTGGTCCCATGATCATGCTACAAGCTTTCAGGGATGATGGAGAGTGCATCCCTTAATAGCTATGAGCACTCGTTCATATAGACTTGGTCGTTTTGGGACCAGAGTCTGTTACTTTAAACTGATACGTTTACTCTTCTCCATCATTCCAGCAAGTTTGTAACATAATCACGGATTCACCCTGAATATACTCCGTACCCACTATACAGTGCATAGCAGAGGATACTTCGTTCCCATATCAGTGAAATTATTGCTTATTCCATTAGCGTGGGGACCGAGGGGGAAATGTCTGTTCCCAAGCCTCAGCCAGCATTCTGATCTCCCTAGTCTTTTTCTCATGATCCGTACCCGAAATGAACGCTGGTGGCGGTAGAGTTATTGTTTTCTTTCTCGAGTGCCGGTAATCTAATTTCACCCAAGAGTGTCTGACATTAACAACATTCCAGAATGAGATTTTCAGTCTGCAGCGGAGTGTGGGCTGATATCAAACTTCCTGGCAGATTAAAACTATGTAACGGACCGAGACTCGAACTCGGGACCCAAGTTCGAGTCTCGGTGCGACACACAGTTTTAATCTGCCAGGAAGTTTTATTAACAACTTTACCGTTCTTCCAGAGATTATCGTTGCAGCTCCATAATCACCGCCTTACTCATTTGTATGTGCTATATGATCCTAAAGGAAGTTAGATCGCAGGAGCAGTGCTCCTAAACTGGTATGCTATTTTATTATTTTCTTCGAAAGACTGTTGACTACTGAAGGAAATACAGGGAATGGACAAAAGGCGTTCGATACAGTTCCCCACAGTCGTTTAATGATCAAAGTAATAGCATATGGACTATCAGACCAATTGTGTGATTGGATTGAAGAGTTCCTAGATAACAGAACGTAGCATGTCATTCTCAATGGAGAGGGGTCTTCCGAAGTAAGAGAGATTTCAGGTGTGCCGCAGGGGAGTGTCGTAGGACCGTTTCTATTCACAGTATACATAAATGATCTTGCGGATAACATCGGAAGTTCACTGAGGCTTTTTGCGGATGATGCTGTAGTATATCGAGGGGTTCTAAAAATGGAAAATTGTACTGAAATGCAGGAGAATCTGCAACGAATTGACGCATGGTGCAGGGAATGGCAATTGAATCTCAATGTAGACAAGTGTAATGTGCTGCGAATACACAGAAAGAAAGATCCTTTATCATTTAGCTGCAATATAGCAGGTCAGCAAATGGAAGCAGTTAATTCCATAAATTATCTGGGAGGAGGCATTATGAGTGATCTAAAATGGAATGACCATATAAAATTAATCGTCGGTAAAGCAGATGCCAGGCTGAAAATGGTTGAAATGGCTCTGAGCACTATGGGACTCAACTTCTGAGGTCATCAGTACCCTAGAACTTAGAACTACTTAAACCTAACTAACCTAAGGACAGCACACACATCCATGACCGAGGCAGGATTCGAACCTGCGACCGTAGCGGTCGTGCTGTAACAGACTAAAGCGCCTAGAACCGCTCGGGCACCCCGGCCGGCGATGCCAGACTGAGATTCATTGGCAGAATCCTAAGGAAATGCAATCCGAAAACAAAGGAAGTAGGTTACAGTACACTTGTTCGCCCACTGCTTGAATGTTGCTCAGCAGTGTGGGATCCGTACCAGATATGGTTGATAGAAGAGATAGAGAAGATCCAACGGAGAGCAGCGCGCTTCGTTACAGGATCATTTAGTAATCGCGAAAGCGTTACGGAGACGATAGATAAACTCCAGTGGAAGACTTTGCAGGAGAGACTCTCAGTAGATCGGGCTTTTGTTGAAGTTTAGAGAACATACCTTCACCAAAAAGTCAAGCAGGATATTGCTCCATCCTACATATATCTTGCGAAGAGACCATGAGCATAAAATCAGAGAGATTAGAGCCCACACAGAGGCATACCGACAATCCTTCTTTCCACGAAGAATACGAGACTGGAATAGAAAGGAGAACCCTCCGCCACACACCGTCAGGTGGCTTGCGCAGTATGGATGAAGATGAAGATGGAATCTAGAAACACCAGGATCACAGCACATTACCATGCCTAACACGGTGTGGGGAAATGGTATGTATTCTAAATGGCTTCCATTCTTCTCGGAATGGATAAATATAGGTCCTGTATGGTTTCCAAGGGAGTGTCACGGCATTCTTCCTGTAAAATAGTGGCACGTACACGATGATGGAGGTGGACAGCGATCACGCAGCCTTCTCTTCAAAGTAAACAGCAAATGCTCAATGATAGTGAGGTCTGGTGACTGGCGATGCGACAGTTCTTCCTCAGCTCACAACATCAAACGTGAACTATGCGAGGTGTGTGAGCAAGGGCCCTTGGAACACAGAGTCACCATTGTAGAATAAACATTGTTCCATGGGATGGACCTGATCACCGAAAATGGTCACATAATCCCCGACCTTGCAGAGTAACCATGTGGCCCGTGGAATACCGCGATATGGCTGCCCAAATCATCATCGAACTTCTCCCCCCTCATCAGTGTTTCACTCTTGGGACGTAAAGTCGACCAGAAGTTTTTATGGCTTTGGCACCATGCTTTCCTGTTAGGCGCATATGCATTGATGATGAGTGATTTTTGAATTCCAGCTCTCCTTGCTATTCGTTGTTTATGATGCTCCCTTCGTGTTGTTTTGATGCTGACAGGGTTCGCAAGACGACGTTCAGCTCTGCGGTGACTTTTCCTGCTTTTCCGGTTATCGTCACAATTCACTTCAATGACCGTCTGTAACGACTACTGAACCCACACTTTCACCTGTGTTGTGATCTGGCTGATGATTTACCGCTTTCCCTGTATCCGACGTAAATCTTCGATACGGTGTCTCGGGAAACACGAAACACTTCAGCTACCCACCATACGATCAGCAACAATTTGCCCACATTCTACATCTACTTCCATACTCCACAAGCCACCTGACGGTGTGTGGCTGAGGGTACCTTGAGTACCTCTATCGGTTCTCCCTTCTATTCCAGTCTCGTATTCTTCGTGGAAAGAAAGATTGTCTGTATGCCTCTGTGTGGGCTCTAATCTCTCTGATTTTATACTCATGGGCTCTTCGCGAAATATACGTAGGAGGGAGCATTATCGTGCTTGACTCCTCGGTGAAGGTATGTTCTCGAAACTTCAACAGAAGCCCGTGCCGAGCTACTCAGCGTCTCTTTTGCAGTCTTCCACTGTAGTTTATCATCTCCGTAACGCTTTCGCGATTACTAAATGATCCTCTAACAAAGCGCGCTGCTCTCCGTTGGATCTTCTCTATCTCTTCTATCAACACCGTCTGGTACGGATCCCACACCGGTGAGCAGTATTCAAGCAGTGGGTGAACAAGTGTACTGTAACCTACTTCCTTTGTTTTCGGACTGCATTTCCTTAGGATTCCTCCAATGGCATCTGCTTTACCGACGATTAATTTTATATGGTCATTCCATTGTAGATCACTCATAATGCCTACTCCCAGATAATTTATGGAATTAACTGCTTCCAGTTGCTGAGCTCCTATATTGTAGCTAAATGATAAAGGATCTTTCCTTCCATGTACTCGCAACATATTACACTTGTCTACACTGAGATTCAATTGCCATTCCCTGCACCATGCGTCAATTCGTTGCAGATTCTCCTGCATTTCAGAACAATTTTCCATTGTTACAGTCTCTCGATATACTACAGCATCATCCGCAAAAAGCCTCAGTGAACTTCCGATGTTATCCACAATGTCATTTATATATATTGTGAATAGCAACGGTCCTACGACACTCCCCTGCGGCACACATGAAATCACTCTTACTTCGGAAGACTTCTCTCCATTGAGAATGACATGCTGCGTTCTGTTATCTAGGAACTCTTCAATCCAGTCACACAATTGGTCTGGTCGTCCATATCCCTTACTTTGTTCATTAAACGACTGTGGGGAACTGTATCAAACGCCTTGCAGAAGTCAAGAAACCTGGGAACCCGTGTCTATGGCCCTCTGAGTCTCGTGGACGAATAGCGGGAGCTGGGTTTCACACGGTCGTCTTTTTCGAAATCCATGCTGATTCTTACAGAGTAGATTTCTAGTCTCCAGAAAAGTCATTATACTCGAACATAATACGTGTTCCAAAATTCTGCAACTGATCGATGTTGGAGATATAGGTCTATAGTTTTGCACATCTGTTCGACGTCCCTTCTTGAAAACTGGGATGACCTGTGCCCTTTTCCAACTTTTTGAAACGCTACGCTCTTCTAGAGACCTACGGTACACCGCTGCAAGAATAGGGGCAAGTTCCTTCGCGTACTCTGCGTAAAATCGAACTGGTATCCCATTAGGTCCAGCGGCCTTTCCTCTTTTTAGCGATTTTAATTGTTTTTTTAATCCCTCTGTCATCTATTTCGATATCTACCATTTTGTCATATGTGCGAGAATCTATAGAAGGAACTACAGTGCAGTCTTCCTCTGTGAAACAGATTTGGAAAAAGACATTTAGTATTTCGGCCTTTAGTCTGTCATCCACTGTTTCAGTACCATTTTGGTCACAGAGTATCTGGAAATTTTGTTTTGATCCTCCTACCGCTTTGACATAAGACCAAAATTTCTTAAGGTTTTCAGCCAAGTCAGTCCATAGAACTTTACTTTCGAATTCAATGAACGCCTCTCGCATAGCTCTCCTCACATCACATTTCGCTTCGCGTAATTTTTGTTTGTCTGCAAGGATTTGGCTACGTTTATGTTTGCTGTGAAGTTCTCTTTGCTTCCGTAGAAGTTTTCTAACTCGGTTGATGTACCACGGTGCTTCCTTTCCATCTCTTATGAACTTGCTTGGCACATACTCATCTAATGCATGTTGTCCACTGATCCTCAACACTATTCTAATTCGCTTAGCTGCGACATGATGCACTCACAACTACATACAATACTGTATGACCACGACTGACCCTTACATTGTGTTGAGGACACTGCACGAGTAGAGCTCGCGCTCAAATAAAACAGCGCGCCCTTCAGGCTTGCCCAGCATCTGCAGTTATGTTTAAGCATACATTTCTCGTGATATTTCCATACTTTCCTACAGCCCCTGTGTGCGTGGTGCACTGTTGCGGTAGCGAAATTCACAACGTACGTGTGAGTCACTTCACGTCAATGATGTGACTGTGATTTTTTAGCTGATGAATGAATATCAGGTGGAGGGTGGGGAAGCCCAGGTGCATTAGTGATGAGGAAAGCGTATCAGTGGAGCCGTCAATGCAGGGCGTTGCCCGCCGGTCTAAGGGACGTAACGGCAGACCCGCCATTAAGTTGTCAGAGCTCCTCGTATCTGATCTGCGACCGTGACGTCGGCAGGCGCATGACGAAGGCCTGGCGGAGTAGGGTGCAATTACGCTGCCCCTACGAGAAGCGGGGCAAGGTTCTCCACGTCGTTCCGTCGTTCGACATGACCCTACAGAGCCATTACTGCACAGCAAATTTCGCAATGGGCCCAGCTATAAAGGTCAGCATCTTCCCTATTAACAGTAGTGGGATGACAGTTATAAAGAACATCGCAAGGCATCATTGTTTCCTTCGACTGTCAAAATTAGTTTTTTCCCCTTACGTTTCGGCGAAACAGAAACCAAGCGATAATTTCACTTCTTTCTATTTTATTTTTGTCCAATATTCTCTCATCTTTTCACCATGTCTCGTTTACCGTTTTTCAGACCACTTCACACTTTGAAACATCCCCTTAGAAAAATTTAGGAATTATTGTGCTGGTAAACCTCTTACGTTATTTGATTTTCAAACAGCTAAGCAAAACTGAACGTACTCAGACATTTCTCTCATTACTTATTCTGATCATCACTAAACTGACACACAATTTTTTTCTTTTTTTTTTCTTTTTCTTTTTTTTAGCGCAACGCAGTCTGACTTTCCATAATCCCTACAAAAGAATGGCCATGACTAACAATAATCTATATCTCTCATGAATCACTTACCTTACAAAAATCTTCGTTACTCGAACTACTGCAATACAGCGAGCGCCAATACTGCCAGCTAAATAAAAGATTCTAACTACTAAAGGCACTAACTACTGATAGGCATAGTTAGCAAATGAAAAATTTTGATGGAGAACAAACAATGTATTTACCTTAATAGTGTTGAAAAGTCATAATATATAAATCAGTTCATGCCATCCAGTCTTACAAATTTCCTTTTTCTCCTAGACACACGTCCAGATCGTCCGCTCTCAAAACTCTGCCATCTCTCTCCCCACATCCACCACTGCTGGCGGCTCACCTCCAACTGCACAACGCTACGCACTGTTCACATCCAACTGCCCAACACTACAATAGCGAATATTCCAACAATGCCAACCAGCCACAGTTTGCACACAGCACAGTCAGTGATTTTCATACAGGGCGTTACGTGGCGTTACCAACATAAAAACCTAAACAGCCTTCTTACAACTTAAATTATTACTAATCCTGTCTTGGAACCTTTCTAAATTCCGAACTTCTCTTCTGAGAATACCTCTTTTTGCTGCTTCTTCTGTTTTATATTGTCCTTCTTCATCTTGCCTTTACCCGTTTTCCAATGGGGTCGGCATTGTTACACAGATTTTCGCAATGTTAGTCACAGGCGGCGCGATCGGACACCCTTTCTATTGCTAAGCATTATTTTTGCTCTTCTCGACATGCACGTTTTATTGTAAATAATTTTTGTTGTGCATTGAAGTTATTTATTTATAAAAAGACCCAAATTGCAATCGTGGAATTCGTAAATAAATGGTTCTAACAGTCGACGGAGACAGTGATGTCTTTTAAAAATTAGTTACATTTTTGGGGCCCATTTTGGTAGGTGTTCGTAGGTATAAGGTCAGCTTGAAAAAACGAAGCGTTGTTGCTCTCTTCCGTCATGTAACGTACCTTTCATCTCTATCTATTATTTGCGTCGTTGAAAAATGTCATTTCCCCGCAAGGTTCGGAGTCCGTAAGAGAGAACAGGTGGCCAGACAGGGGCAGATCAAGGGCCAACAAGGCAACCAGCCTCCAACAGGAGCACAGCGCGGCCATGTCATTCAAACCGACATTCGGGATGACAGCCGTTCCATTTTATATAGTATCGACCGCTTTCTGAAATCGCCTTTACCAATTATGGTAGCAAGATACGCTGTCGTAACTTTATTCTCTGTCGATATATGAAGGTTTGTTTCTAATGGAGTGCCATGAGTATTGAAAAGTGCAGTTGAGAGATATAACACATCTTACCATTTGCAATTAAAAGGAGAGATTTTCTTTTTTTTTTTTTTAAAGCAAACTTCCAGGCAGCAAGGACACTGTAGTTTCATATAAACGGTAACTGCAACTGGGTTTACATTTAACACAACTTCTGATACTCTTTGCGGAAAATTTCGCTCATGAAATTAATAAGCATTACACAGTAGCTGCATTCCTGTTTGCAACAATTCTCAAATACCATCAAACGAAGTGGTTCTAAAGCAAACAATTACAAGAAAATTTCGTCAATTTCTCCAGTATCTCTGTGCGTAATATTAACGAAAAAGTTTAGAGTATAAACTCGCCGCGTTGCGCCTTGTAATTTAGGACATACTTTGAACCGACACTTTTAAACCCTGGCGAGATACAAGGCGTAACGCACAACTTTTACGATGGGTCAGTTTGTAACGTTTCTCCCAGTCGCCAGCAACAATGCGGAGAATTTTTGTCATTTAGTGAAAACTGGCAGTCTGTGGTACGCTTTCGCATAGTTTCCTCTCAAGCTGCAGCGAGCCTGTTGGGTGACCTCGAACGTTAGTTTTCGCTGCATGTCGGGCGGTGGTCCGTCCTGTTTGTATTTGCATTTTAAATTGCCTGCTTACACTGTAACTCAGTATGTGTCTACTGTCCATATATATATATACGCCGATGAGATTCGTCATTAGCCATCGGTGTGAGTGCCATAGAGCAAAAAAATAAACTACAAATATTTAGGAATGTATCCTGTCTAAGGATCCAAGATGGCAATAGTATGCACAAAAGCTCGCAAGCAATGTACGGTCTGACCGAACGATTTAATTCCATTGGACGAAAAGGACATCTGCAATTTTGCAGTACATCAGGAATCTGCTATCTCGTCTCTCCTCCTCATCGTAGTCGTAGATACGGTCAAAAGAGATCTGCAGAAAACCACACCCTGGACGTTACTGCATGCTGATGACTTGCTGTTTGCCTTTGGAGGGAAGATTGACCCGCAGTGTCAAGTCCAAATCAGGAACGACCGCCTCGCAGGAGTAGGTAGGTCTACGACTCAGTGGAAAGAAAACAGTTGGCGATGTGATTCTGAAATGGAAAGGCCTAGGAACTATCACAGCTAAACCAAAACCACACCGGTGTGGCCGAGCGGTTTAGGCGCTTCAGTCTGGAACCGCGCGACCGCTACGATTGCAGGTTCGAATCCTGCCTCGGGCATGGATGTGTGTGATGTCCTTAGATTAGTTAGGCTTAAGTATTTCTAAGTCTTGGGGACTAATGACATCAGATGTTAAGTCCCATAGTGCTCAGAGCTATTTGAACCATTTTAACCAAAACCACACAGATCTCATATACTGACGGACGGGGACAGTCGACCATTGCAGAGATTGGCTGTAAAAAAAATGGTAAGAAATCAGCGGAAGGCGTCACTCATGGGCTCCAGAGTACTGCCAGTTGTCCAGCCAGCACAACTGCCTGGAGTGCCGACCTGGACTCAATGCAAAACTTTGTGGATAAGCTAGAAAGTCGATTACGCTGTATATCCCTCTGTCCAGCATCACAAACTTCCCTGTTTTCGCTCCTTGATGGAAATTGTGCTGACAGCCAGACATTCAGACAACTCAGTGAAAGCGGAGATCAAGCCATCATACAGGTGAAGCGTGGACAACCCACATATTTATCTCCACTAATAGGTGTCCGTATACCTTCCATCAAATAAGGTACAACGATCAAATGAAATGATTATTAAAGAAGGCGAATGGAAGAGAGATTTCTTAGGAGGGCTCTGGAAAAATGCAATCCATATGTAAAGCAAATTACATACAAAACGCTAGTGCAACCAGTTCTAGAATATTGCTGCAGTGTTTGGAGTCCGTATAGAGTACTCACAACAACAGCCATCGAGTTAATTCGGGAACTTGCCGCTAGGGCCGTGACAACCCGGTGAAGCCCGTGTGAAAGTCTAACAGAAATTCTCGGAAAACTTAAATCGAATTGCTTGGAAGGATGACGACGAAGTTCTTACGAAATCATGCTGGGTACATTCAATAAAGAACGTGCAACAATTCTGGTGCCACAATCGTATGTCTGTTTTAGGGATACTGAGAATAAAGTAAGAGACATTAGGGTATACACAGAGGCGTATAAAAGCAATTCTTGTCTCGCTCAGTATGCGAATGGAACAGGTGACAATGTAGATAACGTCGATGCTACGTACCTTCTACCATTCACTGCACACTGGCATGCACGATATATGTACATGATGGATAGGGTTTTGTGCCATTGTTAAACTAAACAGGGTTATCAAAACTAGACTATAAAGGAAGTTGAAGCACTGGTTTTTGATGCGAGAATCGTTCCAAAACAGTGTCTATGACAGCAAATGGAGACATGGATATTGAAGATTATTGTGAGAAACTGGAGAGCAAAAATAGGTATGGTAAGTGGATTACGTAATTATGAACACAATGAACGTGAAATGGAAGTGGCGGGGACGTACAGCTTGGCAAAATAGATGGTAAGTGCAGGGAGAAAGTTCCTGTCTGGGTCCCAAGAGTTAAGAAAACACCGATATGACAGCCTAATGGAACGTGGTTAGAACATATTTTACATCTACATCTACATAGATACTCCGCAAGCCAACGTACGATGCGTGGCGGAGGGTACCCTGTACCACTAGTAGGCGTTTCCTTTCCTGTTCCACCCGCAAACAGAGCGAGGCAAAAACGGTTTTCTATTTGTCTCCGTATGAGCCCTAATTTCTGGTATCTTCGTGGTCCTTAAGCGCAATGTATGTTGGCGGTAGTAGAATCGTTCTGCAGTCATCTTCAAATGCCAGTTCTCTAAATTTTCTCAGTAGTGTTTCTCGAAAAGAACGTCGCCTTCCCTCCAGGAAGTCCCAGTTGATTTCCCGAAGCACCTACGTAACACTTACGCGTTGTTCGAAACTATCGGTAACAAATCTAGCAGCCCGCCTCTGAATTGCTACGATGTCCTCCTCCAGTACGACTTCATACGGATCCCAAAAATGCGAGCAGTATTCAAGAATAGGCGACACCAGCTTTCTACATGCAGTCTCCTTTACAGAACAACATTTTCCTAAAGTTCTCCCCATAAGCCGAAGTCGACCGTTCGCCTTTGCTACCACAGCCCTCACATGCTCATTCAATATCATATCGCTTTGCAACGTTGCGCCCAGATATCTGAACACGTGACTGTGTCAAGCAGTACACTACTAATATTGTATCCGAATATCACAGGTTCGATTTTCCTACTTATTCGCATTAACTTACATTTTCCCACATTTAAAATGTTTCAGTTGGCTCTGAGCACTATGGGACTTAACTGCTGAGGTCATCAGTCCCCTAGAACTTGGAACTACTTAAACCTAACTAACCTAAGGACTTCACACACATCCATGCCTGAGGCAGGATTCGAACCTACGACCGCAGCGGTCGCGCTGTTCCACACGGTAGCGTCTAGAACCGCTCGGCCACCCCGGCCGGCCCCCACATTTAGAGATAGCTGCCATTCATCACACAAACTATAAATTTTGTCTAAGTCATCTTGTATGTTCCTATAGTCACTCAGCGTCAACATCCTACCGCACACAACAGCAAGTTGCTATCCACCCCATCCGCCAAATCATTTATGTATACAGGGTGTTACAAAAAGGTAAGGCCAAACTTTCAGGAAACACTCCTCACACACAAAGAAAGAAAATATGTTATGTGGACACGTGTCCGGAAACGCTTACTTTCCATGTTAGAGCTCATTTTATTACTTCTCATCAAATCACATTAATCATGGAATGGAAACACACAGCAACAGAACGTACCAGCGTGACTTCAAACACTTTGCTGCACGAAATGTTCAAAATGTCCTCCGTTAGCGAGGATACATGCATCCACCCTCCGTCGCATGGAATCCCTGATGTGCTGATGCAGCCCTGGACAATGGCGTATTGTATCACAGCCGTCCACAATACGAGCACGAAGAGTCTCTACATTTGGTACCGGGGTTGCGTAGACAAGAGCTTTCAAATGCCCCCATAAATGAAAGTCAAGAGGGTTGAGGTCAGGAGAGCGTGGAGGCCATGGAATTGGTCCGCCTCTACCAATCCATCGGTCACAGAATCTGTTGTTGAGAAGCGTACGAACACTTCGACTGAAATGTGCAGGAGCTCCATCGTGCATGAACCACATGTTGTGTCGTACTTGTAAAGGCACATGTTCTAGCAGCACAGGTAGAGTATCCCGTATGAAATCATGATAACGTGCTCCATTGAGCGTAGGTGGAAGAACATGGGGCCCAATCAAGACATCACCAACAATGCCAGCCCAAACGTTCACAGAAAATATGTGTTGATGACGTTATTGCACAATTGCTTGCGGATTCTCGTCAGCCCACACATGTTGCTTGTGAAAATTTACAATTTGATCATCATAATCGAGGAAGTACAGTACAGACTGACGAAACTAAAATGAGCTCTGACATGGAAATTAAGCGTTTCCGGACACATGTTCACATAACATCTTTTCTTTATTTGTGTGTGAGGAATGTTTCCTGAAATTTTGGCCGTACCATTTTGTAATACCCTATATAGAGAACAACGGCGGTCCTATCACACTTCCCTGGGGCACTCCTGACAATATCCTTGTCTCTGATGAACTCACGCCTTCGAGGACAAAATCCTCGGTTGTCAAATACTTTCCGAAAAACTGCCTGTCGCCCTTCATCCATAGTTCGCAGTATATCATTTGAGAAAAGGGCGAGCTGAGTCACGCACGAGCGATGTTTTCTAAAACTAGCTGGTCCATGGACATAAGCTTTTCATTCCCAAGAAAATTTATTATATTCGAACTGAGAATGTGTTCAAGGATTCTGCAGCAAACCTAAGTTAGGGATATTGGTCTGTAAATTTGCGGTTCCTTTCTTTTACCTTCTTATATCAGGAGTCACCTGCGCTATTTTCCAGTCACTTGGGACTTTGTGCTGGACAAGAGATCCGCGATGAATGCAAGCTAGGTAAGGGGCCAATGCGTAGTGTACTCTTTGTAAAACCGAATTTCGATTCGATACGGACCTGGTAATAATGTGGTCTCAAATCTTTCAGTTGTTTTTCTATGCCAGAAATACTTATTAGTATGTCGTCCATACGGTAGTCTGTTGGATGGTCAAATGACGCATGAACGATTTCTTGAACGCGAAATTTAAAACTTCGGCCTTCGGTTTGCTATCTTCAGCTGCCACACCAGTCTGCTCAACAAGGAACTGAATGGGAGCCTTAGATCCGCTTGGCGATTTTGCATAGGATCAGAATTTTCTCGGTTTCACTGCCATTTCATTTGCTAAGGTCTGAAGGTGGTAGTTGTATGCTTCGCGCGTAGAACTTTTCACAGACACACGAATCTCTACTGATCTTTGCTTATCGTCATTTGTGTGTTCTCTTTTCAGCTGAGAGTGCAACAGCCTGTCTCCTCAGCATCTTCCGAATTTCGTTATTGAACCATGGTGGGTCTTTTCCGTCCTTTATCCACTTACTAGACGCATAGCTCTCTAGACCACGATTGGCAGTCTACTTGAATTTT
This sequence comes from Schistocerca serialis cubense, assembly GCF_023864345.2. Taxonomy (NCBI): domain Eukaryota; kingdom Metazoa; phylum Arthropoda; class Insecta; order Orthoptera; family Acrididae; genus Schistocerca; species Schistocerca serialis. The sequence goes on from NC_064645.1 coordinate 406,267,318, forward strand.
ACTCGTAATCCCTCTACATCCATCTTACTGGAACTAAGCGACGTCAATTCACTCTCTAAGTGAGATGGTAACAACTGCTTATCTGCTGTCTGTAGCGGAAATACTCCCCTAGCCTTCTTGACCGATTTATTAGCTTTCGTAAAGATAGTTGCTATAATGGCATCATGATCGCTAATCCTCGTTTACATACTGACATTCTCGATACGATGCGGCCTATTTGTAGCTAAAAGGTCTAAGGTATTTCCACTGCGTGTGGGCTGCCTAACTAACTACTCAAGACAGTTTACAGAAAACCTGTTCAAAAGTATTTCGCACGACTGTCTGACTGTGCCGCGCAATGAACTCATAGACATCCTAGTCTGTACTTGGTAGGTTAAAGTCGCCTCCAAGTAACGTTGCATGATCTGAATATTCACGCGCTGCTGACCATAGACTTTCTTCGAATGAACCTAGAACTATCACAGCGGAATCGGGTGGCCGGTAAAAACATCCAACAATTATGTAAGTCCTAAGGCTTTCGTGCCCGTTGTCACTGAAGTGTCACTTCTGGGTTAATGGGCCGCGTCATGTTTCTTCTAAAATGTTCGACGTTTCGACCCCTCTGCTGGGATCTTCCTCAGGATCTTTTGGTGTCCACTATTGCTAGAACACTGTCAGAGACGAGTGTCGCGTCCACTTATAAAAAGGGAATTTTCTGGTTTTCGTGCTGGAGAAGTGATAGTATTGGTTAAAATACACGTGGCTACCATTGGTGGGCCACAGTCATAGGCTAATACAGAAGAATGGGTGTTGGTAGCTCATCTCCTGTGGATACCGTTGGCGGTCATCGTCATTGGATAGAAAGGCACTGTTCCACACTTATGCTGGAGAAGGGCTATTGGTTGAAATGGCTGCTACCACTATTGGTTGGTCGTCATCAGTGGCTAAATTCGAAACAGGCTGGGCAAGAGAGGGGGAATGTTTACCCAAAATATTATTGTCCGCCGAGGTGACTTGCAGCGCGTTGTTTATTCCGCTCACACACCGCGGCCGCGTATTTACTTCCTTGATGGCGGGGAGCCACGATGCTGGAAGCCTATAGCCGTCCTCTCTATTGAAATTAGATGAATTCTTAGAAATTTCAACCGCTTCTTGGACCTTTCTTCCATAAATATTTGTTTCTTTAGCCAGTACACGTACGTTATTAAAATCGATGTCAGAGCCACAGTTCTCGTGATGTTCCGCTACTGCCGATTTTGCACTTTGTTTTAGCAGCATATGCCGTTCGTGTTCCTTAATACGTTCTTTAACAGTTCTTCCCGTTTCACCTATATACACTTTGGCGCAGCCACATGACACTTGATGGACGTCTGCATTGTGGAGGTAATCAGGTGCATCCGTTTTCCGTCGGAAAAAGTCTTTTATTTTGTTTTGACTAAAGAAAGATGTCTGAATACCATTTTTCTTTAAAATTCTGCTTATGCGGTCAGTGACCCCAGAAACGAACGGCACCCTGACGGAGTGAGAAGGCGGTTCCTCGTCATTCTTATTAGCGGTATAAATATTCCGCCTAAAAGCCCTGTCGATTGAATAACTATTATAAGTGGACGCGACACTCGTCTCTGACAGTGTTCTACCAGTAGTGGACACCAAAAGATCCTGAGGAAGACCCCAGCAGAGGGGTCGAAACGTCGAAGTCGAACATTTTAGAAGAAATATGACGCGGCCTAATAACCCAGAAGATTTTAACTTCAAACCAACAATCATCTTTGTTTCGTCTGTATCTGTTATACGCGACCAGATAACTTCACTGTGGCACTCCACTTCGACTTTAATAGAGACAATATTTTTGTCAACTGCAATAAACACTCCCCCTCCTATGGCCTCTAATCTGTCTCTCCGATATGCGTTCCACGACTCGCTAAATATCTAAGAGCTTTCCACTTCGGTTTTCAGCCAGCTCTTGGTTCCAAGAGTAAGTTTGTTACGAATACTTCGAGAGTTTACTGGTAAAATTTTGACAGTCGAAGTGTATGAACGCGGTATGTTTTCCCTTGCTGCGTATCGGTGAGTGTCATCAGAGTACCTCAAACTACCGTCTAGCCTAAAATACCCTCATGTGCACTCCACGAGTATTCTACTATCCTAGCAGCTGCTGCACGCGGCTCCAAACCAAAGGACACCGATCAACTCTGGGAACAATGCTGCAAATTGCGAGCTCTGTTCGCACCTCTTCGCGCAGGGCCAGCAGTCTTCACCACCTCCACCAGCCGCCTGTGTGAACTGAGTGTGGCCTCAGAATCCATACGACAGACCTCGTTCGTGCCGACGTGAGCCACAACTTGGCACACGACTGCACCCTGCAACGCTCGATAACTGCAGGTAGGCCGCCCCCACATCTCGGATGAGGCACACCGAGTGCACACCGGCTTTCTTTCCAGCCCTGAACGCTATATGTCTAAGGAGTCCATAACACGCCTAACGCTGGAACTCCCGATAACTAGTACGAGGGGCGTTTGAAAAGTCCGTTCAAACATAAAAACTACTTACATGTTTGGGGTAAACTTTTTTTTATTTTTCGACATAGTCTCCTTTCAGACTGATACACTTCGTCCAACGCTGTTCTAATTTGTTGACCCCTTCCGAATAATAGGAATTGTCCAAGTCTGCAAAATAGCATTTAGTTGGTGCAATCACCTCCTCGTTTGAATAAAATCTTTGTCCCGCCAGCCATTTCTTCAGCTTGGGGAACAAATAGTAGTCCGAGGGTGCCAAGTCTGGAGAATAGGGGGGATGTGAAACGAGTTGGAATCCTATTTCCATTAACTTTGCGACCACAACTGCTGAGGTGTGTGCTGGTGCATTTTCGTGAGGGAAAAGGCCTTTTTTGCGGTCCAATCGCCGGCGTTTTTGTTGCAGCTCTGTTTTCAAACGGTCCAATAACGATGAATAATATTCACCTGTAATAGTTTTACCCTTTTCCAGATAGTCAATGAAGATTATCCCTTGCGAATCCCAAAATAAAGTCGCCATAACCTTTCCGGCAGAAGGAATGGTCTTCGCCTTTTTGGTGCAGATTCTCCCTTGGTAACCATTGTCTAGGGTGTTGTTTGGTCTCAGGAGTATATTAATGTATCCATGTTTCATCCACAGTGACGAAACGACGCTTAAAGCCTTGTGGATTCTTCCTGAACAACTACAAACCATCCTTGCAACACTTTACATGGTTAAGTTTTTGGTCAAGCGTGAGCAATTGCGGAACCCATCTTGCGGATAGATTTCTCATGTCCAAATATTTATGCAAAATATTATTTACCCGTTCATTCGAGATGCCCACAGCACTAGCAATCTCACGCACCCTAACTCTTCTGTCATCCATCAACATATCATGGATTTTATCAATGATTTCTGGAGTCGTAGCCTCCATAGGGCATCCAGAACGTTCAGCATCACTTGTGCCGATATGACCAATCCGAAAATTTTGAAACCACTTATAAACTGTTCAAATCGAAGGTGAAGAATCACCATAATGTTTATCAATCTTCTCTTTCGTCTCCTGAGGCGTTTTGCCGTGCATAAAGTAATGTTTAGTCACCACACGAAATTCTTTTTCGTCCATTTTTTGACAATCACTCGACTTCTTTGATTCACACGAATGCCAAACACAAAGAAATAGAGCAATATGACTGAAACTTGGAGTGCGTTCTTTCCAAAGATGCTGCTAACTAAACATGACCTCGATACGCGCTGGAGGTGCCATCTCTCGGACTTTGCATGGACTTTTCAAACGCCCCTCGTAAACTCCTCCCCCTCTGTGTTTGCTCGGACCCATCAGGAACTATGTAGAAGCAACATCGATATGCAGAGCTGGAGGCCGTAATGCATCCAGCAGCAGACGTTAGATGTGATTCTGTCGAAGACGATGACAGTTTAGAAATACGGTTCTCCTTCTGAAACCGACTTGTGGTATCTATGTATCTATGGCTGGACCTATCGCACACCATTGATACGCGGCATGCACCAGAGCGTTACCACTTAGATTAGATTATACAAAATATTTGTTCCAAAGGTACATAGTGAGGAGATTCTCAATGGTGTAGAACATGGCACAAAAAAAATGCTAGTGTCTCTTTCACGGGTACTAAGTAAAATGATCCTCAGGGACATCGAACAAGTCGAAGAAATTTGAACACATTTTCACTGAAGAGGTAACAACAACCTCGTTACAAAAATGTAAATGTACAATGCTCTGAGATGCATATGACAATTCTTAATATAGAATGAGATTTTCACTCTGCAGCGGAGTGTGCGCTGATATGAAACTTCCTGGCAGATTAAAACTGTGTGCCGGATCGAGACTCGAACTCTTTTGTAAAGTTTGGAAGGTAGGAGACGAGGTACTGGCGGAAGTAAAGCTATGAGGACGGGGCGTGAGTCGTGCTTGGGTAGCTCAGATGGTAGAGCACTTGCCCGCGAAAGGGAAAGGTCCCGAGTTCGAGTCTCGGTCCGGCACACAGTTTTAATCTTCCAGGAAGTTTCAATTCTTAATCTGTTGCCGACCCGTATCGTCAGACAGAAAACCAGTTTGCTACACTCATCAACAATGATGACATTTCTGCACATAAGGTGCGTAAAAGTCGGATTTGATGAGATATTCTTCTTCAAATGGTTCAAATGGCTCTGCCCTAGAACTTAGAACTACTTAAACCTAATTAACCTAAGGACATCACACACACCATGTCCGAGGCAGGATTCGAAACTGCGACCGTAGCGGGCGCGCGGTTCCGGACTGTAGCGCCTAGAACCGCTCGGCCATCTCGGCCGGCGATACTCTTGTTATTCGATATTATTGTTAATATATCCCCATCAGTCTACCAACACATTCTTGAATGGAGTAAGAGGATTTTGCCATGAGGTTCCTCTTAAACTGAACTTTATTAGTACTTAAACTGATTATGGCTGTTAGCAAGTTACTGAAATTGAATAATGGGCACCTTTTAGCACCAAAATAAGTGACTTTAAATGTTTACTAAGATTATCCTTATTTCAAGTATTATTTCAATGTTCTGAGCTGCTGGTATAAAAAAATTTCATTAAGCTATAAATGTACCGGGAAGAAATAGATAGTATCCCCGGTTTTTTTGAACATGCCTCTGCAATACGTTCTTGAGTTCCCACCAAAAATAATTCGTATTACACGCTTTTGGACTAAGAAAACATTATATTGGCTTGATGAGTTACCCCAAAACTGATCCGCAACTGCAGTATGGAATGAAAGGAAGTGAACTAAATTTTTTATTTTTGTGCCACCTATGTCTTAAAACGCGTTCCAAATAAAGGATCGTTTAGTGCCTTCAGCAGTTCTGTGGTTGCTCCTCCGAATTATGAATTTGAAAGCCCAAGAATTCAAATCTGTCAGCCTTTTACAAGTTTGAAGAGTATCCAGTGGAGTAGTGTAGAAATGGGAAGCTGCCCTCACTTTCGCACTCCCTTCCAGCCTCACAAGACGGTGTTCCAGCCGACACAGAGTGAAAGTACACAAAGCAGTTCGTGCAGAGCTGAATGGAAGCGGTGGCGGGGCCCCGGTAGGGTGTCGCCCGAACGGCCCGCAATGGGAAACAGAGTGGCCGCCTGTACCCGCGAGCTCCCGCCTTAAGGCCTGTTCGCTGACCCTGGAACAGACGGCGTCGCCAACGGCACGTGCAGCCTTCTGCGTCCCACCTTACGTCAGTCGCTCTCCGGTAGTATTCCACAAGTTTATTTCTGTATCAGATCGGCAGTGAATGACGAAATAGTTCTGAGATTTCATGGCAAATTGAATGGTTCAAATGGCTCTGAGCACTATGAGACTTAACTTCCGAGGTTATCAGTCCCCTAGAACTTCGAACTACTTAAACCTATCTAACGTAAGGACATCACACACATCCATGCCCGAGGCAGGATTCGAACCTGCGACCGTAGCGGTCACGCGGTTCCAGACTGAAGTGCCTAGAACCGCACGGTCACACCGGCCGGTGGTGTGAGAGACAGAAATCGGCTGAGAAAGAAGCTATTGTTAGTGTTCTCATTGAAAGAAATGTGTGGGCTATTTCGGATGAATATTCAGTGCAGTATCACTTCACATATCTTTCATTATGAGGCAGAAATCATGAGCTGCACAATGTACATTACATTATTATCTGAGCGCAAATGAAGTGTGCTGACTAAGGATTCACCATGAAAATGTTAGGCCGTCCACTGAACAGATCCTCCAGGAAGCAGTTATCAGATAATGCTATAGGCACAGGCAGTTACTTATAAAATAAAGATCTCTGCCGTCATTACAATTCCGTGCTCCACACAAAGTATCCAAAGCAGAAATTTATTTCTGCAGCGCTGGCAAAAAGCTAATGTGATGCTACACATCGTTCACTGTGGAAGACAAAGTAAAAAATCGTTCCTGGTCACGGCGATGTCGTCAGGTTGTTGAGATCAACAGAGCCAGTTCCTGGTAAGTGGAGGGAGAGGGCTGGCTGTCTCTTCAGCCGCGAGATGACTCCGACATTTTACCGAGATTCTCGTTATTGAGTTGCGGTCAGGGCATACCTTGCTAACTGCAGGGCGAGAGACTTTTCCATGATGGACACTTTACCAGGTCCTGTTGGAAACAATATTTTTAAAAGCCTCAGCTGTAAGCCACACTGTGCCGAGGAATGCTTTCAGCGGGTACAGGAAATGACTCCTTGAGAAATTTGCATTCTTTTCTCGAGGTTTATGGATTGAAAGACATGGGTGTTAATAACAATTTCGTGAAATTGAAATGTCGACTGGCAGCCCGAACGGGTGTAGGAAGCAAGGACTGGACCCAGTGGAACGGGGGTGATGTTTTAGTAGCCTTGACTGCATCAAGTCAGGCTTGAGCGATCCTCCGTAGCGAATCAGCCTGTTCTGTCAGTCCGGTAGGCCGCCCAAGACTTCGCTGCTGCGAGCACGGAGCTGCCTTTTACCTGCCGAGATTCTAGGCGAATGTTTCAGTTTTAGTGAGCAAGTACTTGTCAAACTTCCTGGGAGAGTTCGAGTCTCGGTCCGGCACACAGTTTTAATCTGCCAGGAAGTTTCATACCTGCGCACACTCTGCTGCAGAATGAAAATCTCATTCTGGAAGTACTTGTCAGGCAGAAAGAGACTGTTTAGTAGTATCTGAAGCCGCTAGCTAGCTACAGGCAACACTTAATGAAAGAAGGGGACCTGGAGAATAATGAAATAAATAATGTTTTTGTGTGTGTCTTTTTAGTTTTCGACTTTGAACTACGAGGTGCTTCAGTAAGTAATGCTGCAAATTGTTTTTTTCGGCCCCTTTCAGTTGAAAAAATTCAGAATTTGCTGTAGGACATCGTGGAATATTTCCACTTCAGCCCCGATGGTTTGATGAAATTCCAATAATTGGCGGAGTCATAAGTAGCCTTATAAATGATGTCTGTAGAGGAGGCGCGATCCAAGCACAGAGCTGTCGTGCAGTTACTTTTGATGGAAGACCAGAGCATCGAAATATATCGTGAGACGTTTGCAGAAAGTCTATGATGACTTGGAAGTGAACAAAAGCACTGTTAGTCGTTGGGCGAGGCATCTGTCGTGCAGAGCTGTACGATCTTCCGCGCCCCGGCCGGTCGCAGGCAGCTGTGACTCCTGTTGCGAACACTCTCACTCGCGACGATCGAAAGGATCACAGTCAAACACCTTGCTGCAGAAAATGGACGTCTACTGTGACGTCGCCTCGCAAGACAGTTACAAAAACGGTAGATATAAAAAAATAGTAAAAATAAACATTTATCTGTATTATTATAATTTCATTACTGTATGAATGGTTGTAGATTATGTATAAAAGGAAATAACTATTTTTCATTTTTATGTTTGTGCAGTATTTATCTATCTATATTTCACAAATAACGTCTGTGGTCGGCGAATGTATGTATCAAAGCAGATAATGAAAAATAATTACAAAGATGCTTATTAAATTGCCTATAAATAGTGGTGGTTAAAACATTACTCTCTCTGACTTCTTGAAGCCGTTAAAGTTGTAAGAACTTGTGACGCTCGCTTGAATGCTTAGGTAGCCTTCGTTTGTCCTTTGATCGAGAAAGACGCCATTGGAGGTTGATATTTGTAAAACGTGTGTACTTTCAATTTATGTTGATTTTTTTAAATATAGAAATTGTTAAAATTATTACCTGTAATAATTTATTGCTAGCTTGCCCAAGATTTCATTCCATATTCTTAGCAGTTTTCAGCATATTAGGAATTTTTCATGACGCAGAGCCGTGCGGCGATTGTGGAACCGCTGCCGCGGGAAATTCAAATTAAATTGAATGAAAGCAGTTCTCCCGCAATATAGCGGGCAGGTAACGCTACACTAAAATTATCTCTTTCAGCTTCCTGGAGACTTCACAGGGAAATTGTGGATGTTATTATGTCATTTTCAGGTGGACATCGGCAGCTGCTATTATGTTATCAGTTTCGTAAATAATTCATGAGTAATAAAGACTGCTGTGCAAAACCTGTTCTGGATAATAACATAATAATTTTTTTTTTTTTTTTGTTTCATGCTCTCATGTTAGTTGTGGCAGTTAATAGTCTTCATACATTTAAAAAAATCCACTGCATCGTTTACGTTTAGTGAGAATAACACACTGTAACTTCCGTACAGGCAATAAGAGAAATATGCACTCAAGAGATGAAAGTAGGCCGGCCGGAGTGGCCGCGCGGTTCTAGGCGCTACAGTCTGGAACCGAGCGACCGCTACGATCGCACGTACGAGTCCTGCCTCGGGCATGGATGTGTGTAATGTCCTTAGGTTAGTTAGGTTTAATTAGTTCTAAGTGCTAGGCGACTGATGACTTCAGAAGTTAAGTTGCATAGTGCTCAGAGCCATTTGGACCATTTTTGATGAAAGTAGCGAAGGCATTTTTTTTCATAATTAGTTACAGTAATGATACCATGTTCCATATCTAAAAAGCCAGATCAGTGTTTTATAAAAATAGTTTGCAAATTAAAGATCGTACGTCCACAGCAGGAAATCTTTCAGTGTTGTGCGTATCCCCACATAATAGGTCATAGTGCATAAAGTTAAAATATTTTCAACTGCAGAAACTAATAGTGAATATCGTATTTTATCTGTCGTGCTCGCAACAATAAGCAATATAAAATTAATTAAAATATTATGCCATATAAACTGCATGTAAATTAAAAACGGTGTGCGTCGGTATTGACGGCACACCCGTTCACCAGCTGGGGAACTCAGAGGAGTATGCCCGTTGGGATGCTCGTCACCTAACAGAAGACCATAAAGAGCAATGAACGACCTTCTGTGAGGAATTGCTTGCGCGTTACGAGACTGACCGTGACAATTTGTCGAACATCGTCTTAGGCGACGAAACGTGGTTTCATTATTTCGAACAGGAAACAAAACTGCAGTCCGTGGTGCGGCCCCACACCGTCTCTCCTCCGAAGAAAAAGTTTAAAGTTTCATTCTCAGCGACCCACGGCGATTGTCTTCTAGGACTCTGACAGGATTATTCTGTCTGACGTCCTCCCCCATGGTGCAATGATTAACGCGGAAATGAACTGTGCTGCTCTCAGGAAACTGAAGAAACGATTTCTCCTCTACAACCAAAGACTCAGACAATGCACACCGGAGAAGAGCACACAAAACTTCACTGAACAAAATGGTTCAAATGGCTCTGAGCACTATGGGACCCAACTGCTGAGGTCATTAGTCCCCTAGAACTTAGAACTAGTTAAACCTAACTAACCTAAGGACATCACAAACATCCATGCCCGAGGCAGGATTCGAACCTGCGACCGTAGCGGTCTTGCGGTTCCAGACTGCAGCGCCTTTAACCGCACGGCCACTTCGGCCGGCCGCTTCACTGAACCACTGTTCCCCATCCACCGTACAGCCAGGATCCCTTCCTTTCGACTTCCGCTTGTCCCAATCAAAGATGCATTCCGCAGAAAGCAGTAAGTGGATGCTGGGGAAGTTATTGGTGCAGCGAGACGCTGGCACCGACCTCGAGCAGTACAGTGTGGTTCCTTGAGGACATACCGGGCCTCCCTGTAAGGGGGCGGAAGGCCGTCGTATTGAACGGAGATTATGTGGAAATAGGGGCTTTAGCCAAAAGATTGAGGAATAATATGATGCACTGGAATCATGAATAGAACCAACCTGCTTCGAGAACAAAACTGTTTTACATTACTTATTGAACGCCTCTAGTATTATCTGTTTTGTTTATGGAAGAGATTGTTGGTAAGAATTGTTAACTGCTTGTGATGCTCGTTTTCCAGTCGGCCAGTGGTCGGATCGGAGAGTCTTTTAACTTTAGTTGGGTTGTAACAGTGTATTTTTAGTGGCACTGGAGTAATGAAAATTTCTACCCTTTCGTGTATTAAAATAAGCTGGCGTCTGTTTCAGGACTAATCTACTAGAGTAGCAAATCAGGGGATTAATTCGAGTCCGCCAGTAAACGTTACCGAATAAGTCTGCGGAACAAGGTGTCGCATAATTTGTCTCTCCTGCCGTTTATCATTGAGTATACGTGTATTCTGGCCGCTATGTTGTTTATGACCGCAACCTCAATTGCAGCTTCACGCGACCAACGGAATGAGCACAGACTTAAGAACTGTTTCAATATCTTCAACCATTACTCAGTTTCCTGAGATGCTAATACCTTTTACTTTTTTTCACTATTAAAAACAGTCTTGATCACAATTTATTTATTACGGTGACCGGTTTCGACCACTCCTTCTGATGGAGAAAATTGAGTAGTGATTCTCCAGCAGAAGGAAGTTCTTACTCATTGGTCTGAAGATGACCGCAGTAGTGGTCGAAACTGGTCACCGTAATAAATAAATTGTGATCAAGACTGTTTTTAATAGTAAATATTTGTAACACATTGATCACTGTCACTCCCATAATGTATTCAAAAGTAACTTTTACTTTTTATTGCTATTGAAACGTCGTCAAATTTCAAGCCGTCAGTTCCCTTGCGCTAGTCTTCCTACGGTATCTCGTAATGATTTGGAAATTAAAAATAATCTTAAGATATTTCTTTGTGTAGTTCACATATCAACAAATTGCATTGGGAACGAGGGTTGAACGATGACAATTTTAAGTGCGCTCGTTTTGCCTGTACTGACCTCTCCTGCCGCTGTATGGTGAGGTCAGTTAGACGGTTTGCTAATGGGGGAAATCGGAAGCGGTTAACAGACGGTTCCTAATTCCCCAGTAGTAAGCTAGACACCCACTAGTGGCACAAACTTTCGGTTATTCGCGATTCGTACCTCCGCCTTTCTTGCGAACAGTCTCCTACTTACAGTTCGCAGGCTAAAAAGCCTGCCACATATGTATCGGTTCGTTGCCTTCCAGATCTTTAATATATACACGACATGTGAGCAGAAATGCCTAAAGGTAGCTAGAATCCTTGAATTCGCGTTTCACGTAAAACATATAGTATTTTTATATCTGCACAGTTACACCTTGAGGTCTTCATCTGTTATCGTCCAGGGCCAAAAGTGGTGATGTGGCTAGTTAGGCAGAGCTGTTCACATTCAAAAGCTTCCTAAATACAAATTTTTACATTTTTTTTAATACCCAAGTGAGGCACCTGAATGACACAGAACATTGCCCAATAAGTACAGTACGTAATTTAACAGTAAATTTAGAGTGATTTGATTTCTGTTACCAAACCTGCTGCCATTTGTACAGTTATCTACATTACTACTGCAAATGTCTAAAACGGTCAACAACTTGCAGGTTGCTTATTAGGTTCAATAAAAGTTTTGCTTTCAGTATTTAATATAATAACTGACCGAATTTAGAAACTTAAAATTCTATCATTATCTAATCACTAAGGGGTAAAAGCTTACTATAAATATTTAACACAATATGTCAAGTATTAGAGTTAGAAACTATATATATGGGCAGCGTAACTCACAGCGCGTAAATTATCCAAACTACACACATCAAAATAAGTTTTGCATCACCCCAGTTCCCAGGACTCCTCAAGATAGACGTTGACTGTAGATATTGTATCATAGACGCAATATGTCAGGCATTTAAGTTAGAAACTATATATATGTCTGCGGGCAGCGTAACTCACAGTGCGGAAATTATCCAAACTGCACACATCAAAATAAGTTTTGCATCACCCCGGTTCCCAGAACACCTGGAATGGAATGTCGCGTGGCTAAGGTCTCCCGTCGGGTAGACCGTTCGCCTGGTGCAGGTCTTTCGATTTGACGCCACTTCGGCGGCCTGGGCGTCGATGGGAATGAAATGATGATGATTAGGACAACACAACACCCAGTCCCTGAGCAGAGAAAATCTCCGACCCAGCCGGGAATCGAACCCGGGACCTTAGGATTGACATTCCGTTACGCTGACCACTTTTTTTTTTACCTCATTTTGTTCGATTTGGTCCGTTGCATCTGCTCGTCGCGGACGTCGTAAGACATCCGTTTAAGTTCGTTGTTGATCGATTAACTCAGTTTTTTTTGTTACAGAGGGAGCTATCCCTCTGACCGAACACGCTGAGCTACGGTGCCGGCACCACTCAGCTACCGTGGCCGGACCCCAGAACACCTGAAAGACGTTGACTGTGGATATTGTCTCACAGACACAGTCCATTTGACTGTTCAGCGATGTCACTAACCCAGCCCAAAGATGTAAACAACCATGCATGAGCAGCGCCTATTAGACGGAGCGCCTCCGACAGCCGATCAGTTCCAGTCATTCCACCAGGAAGGAGGTACACGGCTCGTGTTGTCTGTAGTTCAACCACGCCTAGACGGTCAATACAGGGGTTCGATCGCGTCCACATTGTTACTTTGTGCCAGGAAGGGCTCTCAACAAGGGAAGTGTCCAAGCGTCTCGGAGTGAACCAAAGCGATGTTGTTCGGACATGGAGGAGATACACAGAGACAGGAACTGTTGATGAAATGCCTCGCTCAGGCCGCCCAAGGGCTACTACTGCAGTGGATGACCGCTACCTACGGTTTATGGCTAGGACGAACCCTGTCAGCAATGTTGAATAATGCTTTTCGTTCAGCCACAGGAAGTCGTGTTATGACTCAAACTGTGCGCAATAGGCTGCGTGATACGCAGCTTCACTCCCGACGTCCATGGCGAGGTCCATCTTTGCAACCACGATACCGTGCAGCATGGTTCAGATGGGCCCAACAAAATGCCGAATATACCGCTCAGGATTGGCATTGCGTTCTCTTCACCGATGAGTGTCGCATATGCCTTCAACCAACAATCGTCGAAGACGTGTTTGGAGGCAACCCGGTCAGTCTGAACGCCATAGACACACTGTCCAGCGAGTGCAGCACGGTAGAGGTTCCCTGCTGTTTTGGGGTGGCGTTATGTGGGCCCGACGAACGCCGCTGGTGGTTATAGAAGACGCCGTAACGGTTGTGCGATACGTGAATGCCATCCTCCGACCGATAGTGCAACCATATCGGCAGCATATTGGAGAGACATTCGTCTTCATGGACGACAATTCGCGCCCCCATCGTCCACATATTGTGAATGACTTCCTTCAGGATAACGACATCGCTCGACTGGAGTGGCCAGCATATTCTCCAGACATGAACGCTATCGAACATGCCTGGGGTAGATTGAAAAGTGCTCTTTATGGACGACGTGACCCACCAACCACTCTGAGAGATCTACCGCGAATCACCATTGAGGAGCGGGACAGTCTGGAGCAACAGTGCCTTGATGAATTTGTGGATAGTATGCCACGACGAATACAGGCATGCATCAACGCAAGAGGACGTGCTGCTGGGTATTAGAGGTACCGGTGTGTACAGCAGTCTGGACCATCACCTCTGAAGATCTCGCTGTATGGTGGAACAACATGCAACGTGTGGTTTTCATGAGTAATAAAAACGGCGGAAATGGTGTTTATGTTGAGCTCTATTCCAATTTTCTGTAAAGGTTCCGGAACTCTTGGAACCGAGGTGACGCAAATCTTTTTTTGATGTACGTATATTCATTCAGTATTTGAGAACGAGAGCGCTTAGTGACTTCGAAAAAGCGATACGCATAATTTCAAACCTTTTCTATACTTCTTCTCTCTCACGGCCAACAAAATAATCGTAGGAAAAGAATTTATCACTTCGTTCATTGTTCTTGCGATAAAACTTCAGCATTAAGCATGGAGTTTTAATTTATTACTTGTAGATGAAGAGACAGTAATGTAAATTTCAATGAGGATCTTGAAATATTTAACTCTGGTCAAGACCATGTATAGTTGCGGCTCAAATTAATATGAATAATTGAACAAGGTATTTTATAGATGGAAGATCGATCCTTCAGTGAATGTGGGATGGCGGTTTACTGGTGAGATACTGTTTAATATTTACCTCTAATAGTGTATCTGATTCCAGCAATTATTTAACCGTCCCCACGGAGACAAGGTACACCGTAATTGAGAGACTGGATTCGTATTCAGAAATTCACTGCTCGTCCGCCCTGTCTGTCGTTTCATATCAGTCAGACGATTATCGAGCAGCGACCAGTTTCCCTTCAGCCGTTTTCCCCAGCTGAGATAGTACTCCGTCTCAGGTGATCACTATGTCGACAAAACGTTAACACTATCAGCGGTCGAACTCGGTTCATCTACGCGGCCTTCAGATGGCCTGAGTGATGTGACACAAAGACGGACGTCTGGTGGTAGTAAACTAGTGCTACGATAAAATCAGATAGAAATATGCCTGACCTCAGGGCTCCAACATTTCGATGCATCTGTTCCTTTTTATTTTACATTATTTCAGTTTTCTCTGGGTGTCCGGTTGGTAAACTTCCGAATATTTCGGTCATAAAGGACGGCATTATGAGGGCTGCTATTGCTGATAAATACGGATAAAACAGTTTTCTGCGTCAGTCACTTGTTTATTGTGCCACTACGCGATTCGAAGGTGAATTGTTTATTTACATAGCTTTTGTTAGTCTGTACACATCATGAACAACAGCTATGTAAATAAGCAATTCTCCACCTGATTAGAGCTTGAACCATCGAAAAGCGTAGTGACAAAATAAACAAGTGACATAGGCAGAAAACTGTTTTATTGGTAACCATTCTATAGAAATTCAAAATGAATATATGACAGTTGTCATTATCGTTCTCTTCTCTCTCTCTCTCTCTCTCTCTCTCTGACTCAAACACGCACACAAACACACACACACACACACACACACACACACACACACACACACACATGCATAGTACTACCAACGTGATCAAAATGTGTCATAAACACCTGCCAATTATTTGTTCAACAAATGAAACGCTTACTTTAGACGATCCATCTATCGATTCTCTCCTGGCTACGGGCTGTTCTGATGCGAAGCGCGTACTCACCTGAAAAAAAGGATATGAGTTTGAGAATGAAAAAGTTCATACAAAAATCACTATGTTTAAATACTTACCTGAAAAAAGGACATAAATATGGGAATAAGAAAGTTCATACAAAAATTACCATAAATACACGTAAAGTAATAGAAAATTAGTGTCGGAGTACAAAGACATAAATCTTCAAAAAAAGTGATTAAAATAAATTATTATTTTCATGAAACAACATAAATTTTAGACTGAGTCACATGATTGTAAATAATTAATCAATAACTGGATAAGCAAGTGGAAAGTACACTATACATTTGGAAGGAAACTAGGCTTTAGTTGCGAACCGTTTCTATCTTTATTCACGCGATGGGCAAGATTTAAAAGCAAAAGTGTAAAATCTTATGAACAGTAAATATGCCGTGAGGGAAACTACAGATTAAGGAATGAACACCTTACTGGGAGGCTTCTTACGTGGCACGCTCCACTTCTGGACAGTTCACTCTGGTACTTGCATCCAGTACTGTTCTTTTACGGGTATTTTATTCTTGTTTTAATCACGATTAACTGTAAATGATATTTCGAGCATTTCATTTCATTCGCCACGAGTGAGGTTTCGTAATATCTTCAGATTATTCTCTATAAAAACAATGACGTCGCTTAGATAATCTGTACATTTGAATCTACGGTATCTGCTATCATTGTGTCGACGTAGAGTTACAGCTTGTAGTATCTTTTTGACAGAAACTGCGCTTTTTGTATTCTTTTTATGCCATGCAGTTTTACAGCTGAAGTAATAGCGAGACAGCGCGAAGTTCTTAATAATGCGCAGTCCACGCCAATTTGTATATTTGCAGTATGTATTCTTTTTACGCGTAGGTCTAAACCGCTTTGTAAATAATTTTCTGTCTTTGATTCATTAGATCTAAATACGACTGAGAGAGTCGGTAATCGTTAACATTGATAAGTAATAAAACAAATTAGTCCAAAGACTAGTTCGATGCAGCTCTCCACACTACTCTGTGCAAGGTTCTTCATCAGTGCGTAACTACTGCAGTCTACATCCGCCGAACTTGCTTACTGCAGCAATTCTTCCATAATTTTTACACCCCCCCCCCCCCCCACTTACCACTACTATCAAATAGACTATTCCTTGATGCCTCATGATATGTTCTATCAACTTATCTACCGTTTTAGCCAAATTGGGCCATAAAGATCTTTTCTCCTCGAGTTGAGGTAGTCTCTTGTCATTCTTCATGCGATCTATCCATCGAATCTCCAGAGTTCTCCTATAGCACCATAGCTCGAAAGCTTCTATTTTCTTCTTGTCTGTAGCATTTATCGTCCACGTTTAACTTCCCGGTAAGGTTACACTCCAGACACACACCTTCCGGAAAGACCTCCTATCATTCAAAAAACGTATTAGACAGGTTCCCTTTTTCAGAACTGCGTCTCTTGTCGTTGTCATTGCGCATTTTATATTCTCTCTACATCAGCCAACGCCTCTTATTTTTCTGGGAAAACTGCTAAAGTAATTCACTACATCCCTTTTTAATCTAAGCAAATGTTTTTGTTGTTGTGGCCATTAGACCGAAGATTGGTTTTAAGCAGCTCTCCAAGCTACTTATCCTGTGTAAGACTCTTCATCTCCGAATAACTACTATAGCTTACATCTTTTTGAATATGCTTACTGTATTCATCTCTAGGTCTCCTTCTACGATTTTCACCCTCCACACTTCCCCCTTATACTGTTTGCTCCGCACACAGCCCTCCTATACTAAGTTGGTGATGTCTTGATGTCTCAGAACGTGTCCTATGAACCGATCCCTTCTTCTAGTCAGCTTGCGCCACAAATTTCTTTTCCCCCAGTTCTATTCAGTATCTCCTCATTAGTTACGTGATCTACCCATCTCGTGACCTACCCATCTAATATTCAGCATTTTCTGTAGAACCACATTTCAAAAGCTTTTAGTCTCTTCTTATCTAAACTATTTATCATCCATGCTTCACTTCCATACATGTCTACACTCCATACAACCACTATCAGAAAACACTTCCTAACACTTAAATCTATATTCGATGTTAACAAGTTTCTCTTCTTCAGAATAGTTTTACTTGTCATTGCCAGTCTATACTTTGTATTCTCCTTAATTAGACCGTCATCCGTTATTTTACTGCCGAAATAGCAAAACTCATCCATTACTTTAAGTGTCTCACTTCCTAATCTAATTTCCTCAGATTCGCTTGATTTAATTTAACTACATTCCACTACCCTCGTTTTGCTTTTGTTGATGTTCATCTTATATCCATCTTTCAAGGCATTATCCATTCCGTGCAGCTGCTCTTCCAAGTGCTTTGCTATTCTGACAGAATTACAATGTCATCGGCGAACCTCGAAGTTTTTATTTCTTCTCCCTGGATTTTAATACCTACTCCAAATTTTTCTTTTGTTTCCTTTACTGCTTGCTCAATATAGAGATTGAATAACATCGGGGAGAGGCTACAACCCTGTCTTACTCCCTTCCCAACCACTGCTTCCCTTTCATGTCCCTCAACTCTTATAACTGCCATCTGGTTTCTGTACAAGTTGTAAATAGCCTTTCACTCCCTGTATTTTACCCTGCTACCTTCAGAATTTCAAAGACAGTATTCCAGACAACTTTGTCAAAAGCTTTCTCTACGTGTACAAATACTATAAACGTAGATTTGCCTTTCCGTAACGTACATTTGGCTTCCTTGTAGTATACCTTCTAAGATAAGTCTTAGGGCCAGTATTGCCTCATGAGTTCCTACATTTCTCCGGAACTCAGACCGATCTTCCCCGAGGTCGGCTTCCACCAGGTTTTCCATTCATCTGTAAAGAATTCATGTTAGAGTTTTGCAACCATTACTTATTAGACTGGTAGTTCAGTAATATTCACACCTATCAGCAGCTACTTCCGTGCAATTGGAATGATCATATCCTTCTTGAAACATGAGAGTATTTCACCTTGCTCGCCAGTTGGAAGAGCTTTGTCATGGCTGGCTCTCCCAAGGCTATCAGTAGGTCTGACGGAATGTCGTTATACCTGGGGCCTTGTTTCGTCTTAAGTCCTTCAGAGCTCTGTCAATACTTCTCGCAGTATCATGTCTCCCATCTCTTCTTCCATTTCTATGATATTCCCTGCCATTTCATTTCCCTTGTATTGACCCTCTATACATGGTGTATAATAATTAATGGCGTAAACGCATGCAGTTGAAAGTACACGATGCTAGAAGCAAAAAGGTCTCAGTAAACATAGGGTCGAAAATATATACCTTAAGAGCTACTAACAATTTCTCATCTTCGATACTAAAAAACAAATCTGTTCTAGTGCACGTTCTTTGCTTTATATATTTTGGGAAGTGGTAGTATGGACCAAAATAGAAAAAAATGTCCAGCAAACATGTGCTCTAAAACGCATACCTTAAAAGTTATAAGTACTTGATCATTACAAGAGTTGTGTTTCAAAGTAGCAAAGATGAAGAAGTGCTCATAGACCTTTAGGAATGCTATTTTAGAGCACATGTTTACTGAAACTTTTCATGTTTTGGTCCATACTACTGGTTCCCAAAATTTGGAAAGCAAAGAACTTGCAGCAGAAGAGATTTGTTTCGCAGTATCGAAGACGAAAAAATGCTCGTAGATCTTAAGGTATGCATTTTCAAAAAAAAAAAATGGTTCAAATGGCTCTGAGAACTATGGGATTTAACATCTGAGGTCATCGGTCCCCTAGAACTTAGAGCTACTTAAACCTAACTAACCTAAGGACATCACACACATCCATGCCCGAGGCAGGATTCGAACCTGCGACCGTAGCGGCCGCTCGGCTCCAGACTGGAGCGCCTAGAACCGCTCGGCCACTCCGGCCGGCCCTGTAGGCGGAACCTATCTTTCCCCTAGTGACATATGCCTCTAAATCCCCGCATTTGTCCGATAGCCTAACCGTCCGCAACCAAGTCACCTTATCGAACAGGTGTAAAAAGAAATAAATAAATAAACGGTGATAGCTCAGAAAGTTTCGTGAAAACTGAGAGATGTATCAGAACGTCATTTCAGTACTTCAGTACCTCCAGCGACGAGTTTATAAATACATCTTAAATGCTGCACCAGGACCCAGTCGTGACGCACAGAGTCTGCCTGTGGTATCTAGGAATGCCGAGTGCTGAGAGAGTGACTTCCAGCCGGCCGCAGAGTGACTGGACAGTGCTGTGGCTCGCTTTCTGAGGGAACGTGATGAAACTGCACTTTCCCGGCAGTTTTCTCTAGACGTAGGCGTTGCCTCCTAGTGTCTGGGCAGACGGCGCCCGTCGACGGTTACGCAACGGAGGTATTTATTCCGCCTACCTGGGCACGCTTCAGGCGCCCCCGTCAGGACATCACAGCAGCCGGCCCGTGGTCTGCGGCTGAGGCTGCACCGGTTAACGGGAACTTACTGCCGACTGCCGAGCACTGCCAAGGCCAGCAGCTCCACCTCGCAGCCGCCCGTAGAGCCTACTCAGCTCTTACGGCGGCCCGCGTGCAAGCGTGCTTGCGCAAGAATACGCAAATGCCTCCCGCCTCCACACAGCGCAAGCATGTGTGTACAGTCATCAGTTCATTTACCAAGCTCAGACGACGATGCAATGGCTTTGCAGCCTTTTTGCTTGTGTTACTAAAAACTCAAAGTAGGAAACGTAATTTGTGATGTGAAGAGTGGTTCACACTCACTCACTCGCTGGTCGTACCGGGTTCGAGAGTCCATTACCGCAGCAATGTATGTTCGCCATCTGTCCCTGTCTTGGGCTATTTCCTTCCATTCACCTTCAATACCTAGGATCCTCAAATCAGCCTTCACATTGTCCTCCCATCTACGCCTCGGTCTCCCCACAGGACGTTTTCCCTCTAAGTGCCCTACCAGTACTCTGCGCGCTGCCCTGCCCTCATCAATTCGAGCTACGTGACCCACCCATCGCAGCCTACGTGATTTAATAATACTGATTATGTCAGGGCTTGAATAGAGTTCGCGAACCTCTTCGTTATGCAGTTTTCGCCACTCTCCGCTAATGTCATCCCTTTTTGCTCCGAAAATTTTCCTCAAAGTTTTGTTTTCAAACACTCGAAACGGCTTTTCATTTTGCACAGTGAGAGACCAAGTCTCACACCTATACAGCATAACTGGTAGAATAATAGTTTTGTATATTCTAATCTTTAAGTTCCTAGACAATATCCGTGATGAAAGTAATCTATTCAGTGAGAAGTAGCACGCATTTCCCGCCCTTAATCTCTTCTTCAGTTCCGATTCAATCTCATTTCTCGAGCTGATGTCCATGTCTAGATACTTAAATGTGTTCAGTTTTTCAAACTGCATATCTCCAACTCTTAACATTTCCTGATCTACTGTTGTTTGCATTGTAGTGGTAACCAGGTATTTAGTTTTGTCTTCACTTATCCTTGATTAACGCATTCGCATTTGCTGTTACAGATTATTTCCTATCGCTAATGATGTTTAGAGCATCTGCATATCCTAATATCTTAATATTTCCATTTACCTCCACACCCTATGAATTATCTGCTGCCATTCGTACAATATATTCTAACACTAAATTAAAAAGTAGTGGAGACAGCGCATCTCCCTGCTTAAGTTCGTTGTTTATTACAAATTCTTCTGACTCCAATCTCCCCACGCGTACTCTACCCTTTGTGCCGGCCGGAGTGGCCGTGCGGTTCTAGGCGCTACAGTCTGGAACCGCAAGACCACTACGGTCGCAGGTTTGAATCCTGCCTCGGGCATGGATGTGTGTGATGTCCTTAGGTTAGCCAGGATTAAGTAGTTCTAAGTTCAAGGGGACTGATGACCTCAGAAGTTGAGTCCCATAGTGCTCAGAGCCATCTGAACTCTACCTTTTGTGTTTTTCAAACTCGCTTCTATAAGTCTAACATACTTCTTTGGTATTCCAAGTTCCAAAAGAATCCTGTACAATTTTGATTGCAATACTGAATCATATGCTTTTGTAAAATCTATGAAAAGATTATGAACTGGTTTATTGTATTCCCATTTCTTTTCCAAAATTTGACGCAGGGTGAATATTTGGTCTATAGTTGATCTGTTCCTCCGAAAGCCGGCTTGATAATCCCCCACAATTTCATCCGCATATGGTGTAAGCCTGCTTAGCAGAATATTCGGGAAAATTTTGGAACATACTGGTAATAGTGATATCCCTCTATAATTACTACAATCCATTTTGTCGCCCTTCTTAAAAATTGGGATCAGAATCGACTCCTGCCACCCTTCAGGTATCATCTCTGAGTTCCATACTTTAGTTAGCACTTCTGTCCCCCATTTTTAACTAATTCTGCAGTTATGCAATCTAATCCTGGTACTTTATGGTTTTCAATTTGTTGATTGCATCTCTTACTTCCTTTAACGTTGGCTCAGGTATCTGGGGTTCTGCTGTATGTATTTCGTACGCCTGCTTCCTGGTGTACATTTAATAGACGCTCAAAATACGCCCTCCATTTACTTAATATAGCACTGGGGTCTGTCAGTATTCCCTCGGCATCCCCTCGAAGTGCATTTGTCCTAGCCTTGAACCCCTTCCTATATCCATTTATGTCTAGGTAAAGTTCCCTAATGTTTTTTGTTTTACTGTTTGTATTCATTTTTTTATCTGATTGTTCAAATAATCCCTCTTCTTTGCCCGTAGCCTACGACCAACTTCCCTTCTCATGTTCAAGAACTCCTCTCGTTTTCTGTCTCCCATTCTATCCCAATCTAATCGCGCTTTTCACCTTTCCTCTACCAATTTCTTGCATTCCTCATCAAACCACGGTTTCCTCCTGTTCTTGTACCTATTGTGACCTTCGCTGCCTCTTTGATATAATTCCTCACAGTGATCCACCGTTTATTTACATCCTTGTCTTGATCTTCGTGTGTCTTGAGAGCACCAAACCTATTTGAAATTTCTATCCTGTACCTTCTTCTAAAGTTTCCATCATTTAGCTTGTCAGTGTCGAACCTAACAAGTTCTGCATTGTGACACCTTGATGTTGCTGTAGGTAGCCGTTGGTGGACTTTGGCAACTACAAGAAAATGATCACAATAGAGTCTGCTCCCCTGAAACTCCTAACATTTTCTATACTAGTATGCCATCTCCGATCTACAAGAACATGATCAATTTGGTTTCGGGTGTGTCCATCCGGAGCGACCCAAGTTGCTTTATGAATGTCCTTTCTTTTGAAATATGTGCTCTCAACAATCATGTCTTTTGGAACAGCAAAATTAACCACCCTTGTGCCATTATCATTCGAAATGATATGCAAACTTTCTTTCCCAGTTGTAGGCCGGGATGCTTCCTCCTTCTCTATCTTCGCATTAAAATCACCTATGATTAATTTTGAATCGTACTAGGAGAACTCATCTCACAGTTGATCTAGTTCATCATAAAAGCCGTCTTTAACACCCTGTTCAGTGTCCTCAGTTGGTGCGTGTACATTAATTACTACTAGTCTGCCGGGCAACTGATAGTCGGTCACTAATGAACCTTATATCTCTAATTGCGTGAAGCACTTTTCTCTGTACTGCGAAATCTGTTCCGAAACTGTGAGCTTCCACACCTCCATAGAAAAATCTATAGTTACCCCTCTTTATGCTACCCTCCCCCTGCCACCGAGTTTCTTGAATAGCTGTAATGTCTACATCGTATCTATCTAATTCGTCTAGTAATGTCTGGAACGTTCCTGGCCTGTCAAACTTTTAACATTCCATGTTCCCAACCTGAAAGTTCCTTTCGGCCTGAATCTCTTCGAAGTAGGTTCCGCCCGGAGATCCGAATGGGAACCCAGTTTACCTCCAGAATATTTTACTTCAAAGGGACCCATGCCCATTAATGTTGCTGATCCTTGATGAGTAGATTTGATAGTAAGGGAACAAGAAACAGGGATGGTTCATCACGCCATCGCCTGCTCCCCACCAGCTGTCCACGACTGCTTATTTTTTGTATTCGCAGCTACCCTTCATACCTGAAGGCCGTATCCCCTATCCGCAACCTGGGGACGCGCTGTGCCGTGGTGGTAGGAGCCTACGAGACAGGTGAAAAGTGGTTAAAAAACGAAATTTTATTAAGACTTCTTCTTCATATACACCGAAGCGCCAAAGAAACTGGTATGGGTACCTGTATTCAAATAAAGAGATATGTAAACACGCAGAATACGGCGCTGCGGTCGGCAACGCCAATCTAAAGCAACAAGTGACTGAGGCAGTTTTTAGATTGGTACCTGTTGCTACAATGGCCGGTTATCAAGATATAAGTGAGTTTGAACGTGGTGTTATAGTCGGCGCACGAGCGATAGGACACATTCCTGGGTAGCCTTGAAGTGGGGATTTTCTCGTACGACCATTTCATGAGTGTACCGTGAATATCAGGAATCCTGTAAAACATCAAGTCTCCGACATCGCTGCGGCCGGAAAAAGATCCCGCAAGAACTGGATCAAAGATGACTGAAGAGAATCGTTAAACGTGACAAAAGAGCAGTCCTTCCGCAAGTTGCTGCAGATCACAATGCTGGGCCATCAACAATTGTCAGCGTGCGAACCATTAAACGAAACATCATCAATATTGGCTTTCGGAGCCGAAGGCCCACTCGTGTACCCTTGATGACTACACTACACGAAGATTTACGCTTCGTCTGGGCCCGTCAACACCGACATTGGACTACTTATAGCTGGAAACATGTTGCCTGATCGGACGAGTCTCGTTTCAGATTGTATCGAGCGGATGGACGTGTGCGATATGGAAACAACCTCATGAATCCATGGACCCTGTGTGTCAGCAAGGGAGTTTTCAAGCTGGTGGAGGCTCTGTAATGGTGTGGGGCGCGTACAGTTGGAGTGATACGGAACCCCTGATACGTCTAGAGACGACTCTTGACAGGCGACACGTACGAAAGCATGCTGTCTGATCATTTACATCCATTCATTCCGTTGTCCGTTCCGTCGGACTTGGACAATTCCAGCAGAACAATGCGACACGCCACATTCCAGAATTGCTACAGAGTGGCACCAGGAACATTCTTCTTCTGAGTTTAAACACTTCCGATGGCCACCAAATTCCCCAGAAATGAACATTATTGAGCATATTTGGGATGCCTTGCAACGTGCTGTTCAGACGAGATCTCTATCCCCTCGCACTCTTACGGATTTATGGACAGCGCTACATGATTCATGGTGTCAATTCCCTCCACCACTCCTTCAAACATTAGTCTAGTGTATGCCATATCGTGTTCCGGCACTTCTGCGTGCTCGAGGGGGCTGTAGACCATATTAGGCAGGGGTACCAGTTTCTTTGGCTCTTCAGTGTAATATTGTATTCTTTGACTTGTCTTAAATTACAGTACAACCTACATGTACAGAATTTAACAGGACCAAATAAATCAAACCAGATCACTGACAAATGCTTGCATTAACCTCTGTATTTTGAGTACACACCCTCATGCATGCACGTGCTTGAACGCTTGCACAACCATGCTTGATCGAAATTCGGTAAAAACGTCAAGCTGCTTGTACAGTTCTGGTGCAAACTCAGATTTATCCTATAGACACACAAGCATTTTTGCATAAGCGGGTGAACAGTAATAAAACTGACAAACTGCAGGGACGGATTCCTGAATGGAAATGAAGGAAAAATGGTCCTATGAAGACGTGTCCGGAAACGCATCGATGCCACGGAAGATGGCGCTAACTAATGAAAGTTGCTCTGATCACGTGCCGTGTATTGCTTATGTGTTGCAAGCCGTATGACTGACGCAGCGTACTGTAAGCAAGAGCGTGTCGAGAACAAGCCGAGAGGGTGTTTTTTTTGTGTGGCCAAGGGGGTGGAAACGGTGAGAGGTAAAATCCAGTCCTCCAAATCAGGTATACGCGTAGTACGCCGCCCCGCCGTACGTTCGTCAGTAAGGACCCATGATCGCATAAACGCCCAAAAAGGGCTTACAATGTTGTGTAATGTGGTTGGTGTCTGTGAGGGTACCCGTTTTGGGATCAGTTGACCCTTCTACGAAGCTACATTCTGGCCGTTTTTACAGTAAATCACACCGCGAAGCGCACAGCCTCTTTTTTATAGCCTCTGTTCCTGGGGTTGGATGAGCATCTCGTGACGTTTTCGCACTAGCTAAATGAACCTGTAGCGATAAGCGCTATTATTCTTTGGGTCTTCATCATTTCCTCTGTTGTTGTTGTGGTCTTCAGTCCTGAGACTGGTTTGATGCAGCTCTCCATGCTACTCTATCCTGTGCAAGCTTTTTCATCTCCCAGTACCTACTGCAACCTACATCCTTCTGAATCTGCTTAGTGTATTCATCTCTTGGTCTCCCTCTACGATTTTTACCCTCCACGCTCCCCTCCAATACTAAATTGGTGATCCCTTGATGCCTCAGAACATGTCCTACCAACCGATCCCTTCTTCTGGTCAAGTTTTGCCACAAACTTCTCTTCTCCCCAATCCTATTCAATACTTCCTCATTAGTTCCTCTATGGCCATTAAAATTGTTACACCACGAAGATGACGTGCTACAAAGGCGAAATTCAACCGATAGGAAGAAGATGCTGTGATACGCAAATGATTAGCTTTTCGGAGCATTCACACAAGGTTGGCGCCGGTGGCGAGACCTACAACGTGCTGACATGAGGAAAGTTTCCAATTTCTCACACACAAACAGCAGTTGACCGGCGTTGCCTGGTGAAACGTTGTTGTAGTGCCTCGTCTAAAGAGGAGAAATGCGTACCATCACGTTTCCGACTTTGATAAAGGTCGGATTGTAGCCTATCGCGATTGCGGCTTATCGTATCGCGACATTGCTGCTAGCGTTGGCCGAGATCCAATGACTGTTAGCAGAATATGGAATGGGTGGATTCAGGAGAGTAATACGGAACGCCGTGCTGGATCCCAACGGCCTCGTATCACTAGCAGTCGAGATGACAGACATCTTATCCGCATGGCTGTAACGGATCGTGCAGCCACGTTTCGGTCCCTGAGTCAACAGATGTGGACGTTTGCAAGACAACAACCATCTGCACGAACAGTTCGACGACGTTTGCAGCAGCATGGACTATCAGCTCCGAGACCATGGCTGCGGTTACCCTTGACGCTGCATCACAGACAGGAGCGCCTGCGATGATGTACTCAACGACGAATCTCGGTGCATGAATGGCAAAACATCATTTTTTCGGATGAATCCAGATTCTGTTTACAGCACCATGATGGTCGCAATCGTGTTTGGCGACATCGCGATGAACGCACATAGGAAGCGTGTATTCGTCATCGCCATACTGCCGTATCACCCAACGTGATGGTATGGGGTGCCCATGGGTACACGTCTCGGTCACCTCTTGTTCCCATTGACGGCACTTTGAACTGCGGACCTTACATTTCAGATGTGTTATGACCCGTAACTCTACCCTTCATTCGATCCTTGCGAAACCCTACATTTCAGCAGGATAATGCACGACCGCATGTTGCAGATCCTGTACGGGCCTTTCTGGTTACAGAAAATGTTCGACTGCTGCCCTGGCCAGCACATTATCCAGATCTCTCACCAATTGAAAACGTCTGGTCAATGGTGGCCGAGCAACTGGCCCGTCACAATATGCCAGTCACTACTCTTGATGAACTGTGGTACCGTCTTGAAGGTGCATGGGCAGCTGTACCTGTACATGCCATCCAAGCTCTGTTTGACTCAATGCCCAGGCGTATCAAGGCCGTTTTTACGGCCAGAGGTGGTCGTTTTGGGTTCTGATTTCTCAGGATCTATGCACCCGTATTGCGCTAAAATGTAATCACATGTCAGTTCTAGAATATTATATTTGTCCAATGAATACCCGTTTTTCCTCTGCATTTCTTCTTGGCGTAGCAATTTTAATGGACAGTATTGTATCTCGACTAAAGTTACTGTTTATTGATGTCTCTGGTTTGCTCTTGAAGTGTACATGAGATCCCCAACCAAACTGTAATCAAGATTGATTCGTATCATTGTTAGCCTCAAAGGCATCGTGATCTCTAATTAATCTAATTCTCATGTAGCGATGATAATTTGCCACCGATGGAGAGCGACAAAAAAAAAAAAATAAATGGCTCTGAGCACTATGGGACTTAACGTCTGAGGTCATCAGTCCCCTAACTAACCTAAGGACATCACAATCACACACATCCATGCCCGAGGCAGGATTCGAACCTGTGACCGTAGCGGTCGCGCGGTTCCAGACTGTAGCGCCTTGAACCGCTCGGCCACTTCGGCCGGCACACACAGAACAATGTAAGGGTTTAAATACATCAATTTCCCAGCCAAGACCAAACCAACACCGTATTATGTGAGGGTTAGTGACATTTAGCGAACTCCTGTTCAACTCCAGGCAGATCAGTACCCATAGTTTCATGCCGGCCGGCGTGACCGAGCGGTACTAGGCGCTACAGTCTGGAACCGCGCGACCGCTACGGTCGCAGGTTCGAATTCTGCCTCGGGCATGGATGTGTGTGATGTCCTTAGGTTAGTTAGGTTTAAGTAGTTCTAAGTTCTAGGGGACTGATGACCTTAGAAGTTAAGTCCCATAGTGCTCAGAGCCATTTGAACCACAGTTTCATGCACTGAGGGCTGTACCACAGGCAAGTGCGTTACCGCTTACAAGTCAGTTTTCCTAGAAAAAGAACTGACGGCCCCTGTGAACGACTGTCTTGCCTCAAACGACAGCTCGTGGCAAGTGAGTCTATCGTAGCGCTCCTGGCGTGTTAACTCTGACGCTCGCTTTTTTCTGTGTATGCGTAGCTTATAGGGTAGGACTATTGAAGAGTACACTTGGGCACGGTCGATCGGCCGTTGACATCACTGACACACTCGCGATGTGGTTGGCTGCTAATTTACACGCAGGCAGGTGACAAGCATCCCCCGGGAGCACTGATCAGGAAGTTGCTCGCGTAAAATGGGTCTGAGTGGTGAGATTTGCGGCCGATGCGTTGCAGCGCCTCCGTTGTTTCGCAGGGCAGAATTTCTTTGTTGCGGCCCTTGCTTCGTGACTGGCGGCTTCTTGTGAAGCGGCCGCTCTCGGTGGGGCGTTGCTTTATTACCCGAGAAAGCGACGTCGTGGCGGCGAAGTGGCGTGGTGTGGTTTGGGGGGGGGGGGGGGGGGAGGTGTATGGAAGGCGGAGCGGAACCGGTGTCCGCCGGTAGGAACCCGCCGCGTCCGGATGCAGTCACCCCGAGAAGGCTTGCAGGTACTGAGCGCATGTGCAGCAGGGCCAGTCTCCAGAACGTGGCAGTTTTGTAACAGACAGGGAGCAGTATGTCGTCCTGAAGGGGGTAACTCCAACAGAAACAAGAGTAACTTCAGGTGTGCCCCAGGGCAGCGTAATAGATCCTCTGCTTTTTACGATTTACATAAACGATCTGTTTAATGGTATTGACAGCGGCCTTAGACTATTTGCCGATGATGCTGTAGTCTACAGGAAAGTAGTATCACACGAAAGTTGTGAACAAATCAACGAGGATTTGCAGAAAATAAATGCGTGGTGTAATGACTGGCAGTTATCTCTCAATATTAGTAAGTGTAACCTAATGCGTATAACAAGGCAAAAATCCCCATTAATGTACGAGTACAAAATAAATGATCAATCTTTCGAAGCGGTAACATCAGTCAAGTATCTGGGTGTGACTATTCGAAATGATCTCAAATGGAATGATCAGATTACACGAGTAACGGGTAAGGCGAACTCTAGATTGCGGTTTATTGGTAGAATACTGAAGCGATGCAGTCCTTCAACAAAGGAAATAGCTTACAATATGTTAGTTCGTCCAATCTTAGAGTATTGTTCGTCTATATGGGACCCTAACCAGTTGGGTCTGATTCAAAAGATTGAGAAGGTCCAAAGAAGAGCGGCAAGATTCGTGACTGGTAGATTTAGCCATTTCGAGAGCGTTGCAAATCACATAGAAAGTTTGAAGTGAGACACACTTGCAGATAGACGACGCACTAAACAGAAGGGGCTGCTCACTAAATTCCGAAATCCGATCTTCACCGAGGATGTAGAGCATATATTATTACTACCAACTTTCAAATCGCGCAATGATCACGATTCAAAGATAAGGGAAATTAGAACTCGTACTGAGGCGTTCAGACAGTCGTTTTTCCCTCGCGCGATGCGCGAGTGAAACAGAGGGGGGGGATATGACTTTGGCCCTCCGCCACACACCGCTTGGTGGCTAACGGAGTATATACACTCCTGGAAATTGAAATAAGAACACCGTGAATTCATTGTCCCAGGAAGGGGAAACTTTATTGACACATTCCTGGGGTCAGATACATCACATGATCACACTGACAGAACCACAGGCACATAGACACAGGCAACAGAGCATGCACAATGTCGGCACTAGTACAGTGTATATCCACCTTTCGCAGCAATGCAGGCTGCTATTCTCCCATGGAGGCGATCGTAGAGATGCTGGATGTAGTCCTGTGGAACGGCTTGCCATGCCATCTCCATCTGGCGCCTCAGTTGGACCAGCGTTCGTGCTGGACGTGCAGACCGCGTGAGACGACGCTTCATCCAGTCCCAAACATGCTCAATGGGGGACAGATCCGGAGATTTTGCTGGCCAGGGTAGTTGACTTACACCTTCTAGAGCACGTTGGGTGGCACGGGATACATGCGGACGTGCATTGTCCTGTTGGAACAGCAAGTTCCCTTGCCGGTCTAGGAATGGTAGAACGATGGGTTCGATGACGGTTTGGATGTACCGTGCACTATTCAGTGTCCCCTCGACGATCACCAGTGGTGTACGGCCAGTGTAGGAGATCGCTCCCCACACCATGATGCCGGGTGTTGGCCCTGTGTGCCTTGGTCGTATGCAGTCCTGATTGTGGCGCTCACCTGCACGGCGCCAAACACGCATACGACTATCATTGGCACCAAGGCAGAAGCGACTCTCATCGCTGAAGACGACACGTCTCCATTCGTCCCTCCATTCACGCCTGTCGCGACACCACTGGAGGCGGGCTGCACGATGTTGGGGCGTGAGCGGAAGACGGCCTAACGGTGTGCGGGACCGTAGCCCAGCTTCATGGAGACGGTTGCGAATGGTCCTCGCCGATACCCCAGAAGCAACAGTGTCCCTAATTTGCTGGGAAGTGGCGGTGCGGTCCCCTACGGCACTGCGTAAGATCTTACGGTCTTGGCGTGCATCCGTGCGTCGCTGCGGTCCGGTCCCAGGTCGACGGGCACGTGCACCTTCCGCCGACCTCTGGCGACAACATCGATGTACTGTGGAGACCTCACGCCCCACGTGTTGAGCAATTCGACGGTACGTCCACCCGGCCTCCCGCATGCCCACTATACGCCCTCGCTCAAAGTCCGTCAACTGCACATACGGTTCACGTCCACTCTGTCGCGGCATGCTACCAGTGTTAAAGACTGCGATGGAGCTCCGTATGCCACGGCAAACTGGCTGACACTGACGGCGGCGGTGCACAAATGCTGCGCAGCTAGCGCCATTCGACGGCCAACACCGCGGTTCCCGGTGTGTCCGCTGTGCCGTGCGTGTGATCATTGCTTGTACAGCCCTCTCGCAGTGTCCGGAGCAAGTATGGTGGGTCTGACACACCGGTGTCAATGTGTTCTTTTTTCCATTTCCAGGAGTGTATGTAGATGTAGAGGATGGAGCTACGTGCAAAAGCCATTTCGATGGTCGTCTGGAAAACGATCTGACAAATTGAACAGCAATATGCGACTGTTTGTTAATGACTATGTAGTGTACGGAAAAGTGTCGTTCTTAAGATACACAATGACTTGGGCACAATTTACGTTTGGTGAGGCGGTTGGCAGCTTGCTCTAAATGTGGAAACATCTGAATTAAGGCAGATGAGTTAATAAACAACTCTGCAGTGTTCGAATACAGTATTGGTGGTGTGCTGGTCGATACAGTCATGTCGAGTACATATGAACGTTACAAAGCGACATGAAATGAAGCGTACACGTAAAATACATTCTACAGAAGGTAAATGGTCAACCTCAGTATTTGGAGAGTTCTAAGAAAGTGTAGAAGGCAGGGAGCGTACAGGACACTTGTGCTCCCCATTCTCGAGTACTAAATGGTTCAAATGGCTCTAATCACTATGGGACTTAACATCGGAGGTCATCAGTTCCCTAGACTTAGAAATACTTAAAACTAACTAACCTAAGGACAGCACACACGTCCATGCCCGAGGTAGGATTCGAACTTGAGACCGTAGCAGCATTGTGATTGCGGACGGAACCGCCTAGAACCGCTCGGCCACATCAGCCGGCTTCTCGAGTACTGTTCGTCTTTTTGGGAGCCCCACCAGGTCGGATTATAGGAAGACAACGAAGCAATTCAGAGGTGTGCTTCTAGATTTGTTTTCCAACACGTTCGATCAAGTCGCGAGTATTACGGAAGAGCTTCGTAAAATCAAATGAGAATCCCTGGAGGGAAGGCGATAGCTTCCTGCGAAATAGTACCAAAAGTCTGGGGAACCGGCATTTGGGACAGACTGCAGAACGACCCTACTGCCACATCTCGCGTGGCGAAGATAAGAGAAATCAAGGCTTGTATGGAAGCGCACAGACAGTCGTTCATCCATTTGCGATTGGAACAGGGAAAGGATTGGCTAGAAGTGGTACAGTGTCCCCTCAGCCATGCACAGTTTGGAGGCTTGCGGAATATGTATGTAGACGCAGATGTAGAAAAGCTTCGAGACAGAGAGTGCTTCTGTCCTCAGTCAAAGAAACACACTGTGACTCCTCCAAGTGCAAATAAAACTACGCCCGGCGGAAGTACATAGAGTAACCCAGAAGAAATCACTGAACGATAAACAGTTGCAAGTGTCAATATCTGCAATAAATAAGACTGTCATCAACCCGAGGATTGGTTTGAATCCAGCAGAGCTTTACTAAACGCGAAGTGAACTGGATGAACCTGCCACTGTACAACTTTTGAAGTGACTTACCATGTCATTTGCAAAACGACTTACAGCTTAAAGAGAATTCCTAAACACGACACAACTTCGCATTTATCACATGTACTGCCAGAATTATATGAAGCAGGAAGTGAAAGAAAAACTTTTCCGACTGAGCACTTTTTGCTGTACCCACCTATCCACTGAAAACCGTGCGATCTACATTTGATACACAACCGCACCAAATCATCATATGAAGACACAAGCGCTTAATCAGAATTTTTTGGCAAACCGAAGAGGTTCAGATTTTGCAGGAATTGCTCATTATGAGCCACCACTGCAATTTTGAAAATGGAATACCATGTATCCAGCGAGATCGGAGTCTTAACTTTATCTAATATTACGTTACAGCATGTGACGTTCCCTCTCCCCTTTTGTTGTCGCTGTTGATGTTGAGCCGCTACTGCTAGAGTCTCGGTCGGTGGAATGGAGACGTGACGCGCAGTGATGGTTGACCCCGTCGGATAACGTGGAACAGCACCTGAAAATCTCTAAAGAAAATTGTTCCTCGCGTAATGTTTGAGAGTCCGCAAAGTCTTCTCAGCGAGCAAATTGCTGATTTTAATTGTCTGTTATGGTTTTATGATGGTTTGCTATGCCCGGGTAGTTAGTTATTGCAGTATTGAGTGAATCATTCATCACCGGCGTCGTTTCACACCACTGAAGCGAGGAAAAATTCATTTGAGGTTCAGTATCAGTAGTTGTCACGTTGCTAGCCAGAACTTTTCACTACGGCACGACGCAAATCCAGAGATAATCTATAATGCTACCTTGCTTTCGTGCGTCGTAATATTATTTCGGCAAAACACTCCTTTCAATGCTCAATGTTCATCAAGTAACTCTTTCAATTAAAATGTGCACAGTTAATTAATTTTGATCATCAACGATCACAAAGTTCAATTAATGATGGAGACAACACGTGAGATTTCCATTACTGGCGAACAATTTTTATTGTTCCTTCTTAGCAGTTAGTTTATAATCACCACATCGCACGCGCACCGATGGATCAGATCGATTACGATTCTTTTCAGTTCGGTGATCATGACAATTACGACAACATTTACAATCGGGGTGTTTGTATTATCTTCGTGTGGTTGTATTAATGTTTCCTACTCAAGGTTAATCAGGTATTGCAGTCTTCGATACTATCTCCATTCTTCGTTGCAACTGTTCACTTTGATGAAGGTTGAGCCCAACAATAAATCTCCGATAATTAGAGTTCATTAACTCGTCGTACACTATCAGAATATCACTTCATTTCAACTTCTCAAGTCAAAATATCTGAGAACAAAGTTTGTAGTACTATAACAAACGGTGCTCTCTCATGACTTGATAGCAAGCAAGCTAGCAAGCGACTAACATTTCCATGATCGAGCATTGTAGAAGCATTGAATTTCCTTTTCGCCGCGTTTACAACTCTCTTTCACAATAAATGTTATCTCTGACCGACATATTACTTTGGACTTAACTTTCGTCGTACTGATTTGCAGTTATTGCAGAGATGTTTGATAGCTAATTAAAAATAATATTTATTTCTGTCTACCTTTATATCATGACATACTCAGTAATTGTTGAAATTGGTGTTCATCAACACTTTAAGGTGTAATATTATTGTCAAAGTTGTCGTACCTGTCAGGATAACACTGTTCCCTACTTTAAATTATCATGACATTCTTATTTGGGTTTCCGGGTTTCTTGGTGCGCTACAAGCAGCAGACCCTCTTTATTTACTTTGGATACGGCTCTTGGCTCAGTATCCTAGCGATCGAATTTAGATATATAGCATTCGAAAACCTTTGTTCGTCTCCCGGACGGAGGCCGATGCGCGCTGTTATTCTGTGCAGTAGCGACATCAGAATTCGTGGCGGAGGAGGGGCAACAGAGTTCACTTTCCTGGACGTGATCACACCACGTTGGAATTACTGTGGCTGTATATATACCGGTCAAGTCAAGAGATTGTTAGTTCAACGGAGGAAGACCACGTGTTATGTCTGTGGTCACCATCACCACTGGACCTCTCTGTACGCGATTTTTTCAAAAAGGACACAATAAGTTGAGACTTCCGCGGTCACTTGTTGCCGTACTGCAGTTTTGGCCACAGTGTGCAAATCTGGTGCAGTGAATGCAAGAAAGATGTACAGAAATGTTTCCATATGTAATGGATTAGTAACGGGACGTGGGCAGAGAAGGTCCAAAAAGTGAGAAATGCATGATGTTGCTTTTATTATTAACCACTGCTTACACAATTTGTTCAACATGAGCACCAGTGACGTCGACGAGATGTTGTACAGCGCTAAATTTGCACCTAGTGGCCAAAAACAGAACTTTTTTTCCGGCGTAAATCGGTTCCGCATTAACGCATTGGCACACCTACCAAGTTTCGCTGCTACATGATAACTACAGCTCGCGCTGGACTGTGTGTTGTAACCACCCAGCACCTCTGTTTGGGACATTGTTTTTCCTAATAGGATTAAAAGAAGAGATACTGACCGTTTGAAGAAAAACCTGCGAAACTGGTACAGTTTGCTTTAGTGGAGCGAGAGTCACCTATGAGTGATAGTTAAAGAAGGGGCACATACGCGCACACATCACGTAAAGCATTGCATACAAAATTTTCTCAACTCGATCTTTTGCGAGTAGTTGAACGATTGTCGCACTGACTGTTGTATTCCTGATTTGTAATGAACTGGTGGAAAAACTAGACGAACTCTTCAGACGTACAGCAAACAATCGTTACCCCATTAGTTACATGCGAATGGACAAGTGGCGTCCGCTATTCTCTGGGAACAGGGTACAGATTTACACAAGCAGACTTAAGCAAAGGAAATGAATAATGACCGTCGTTAAACCGTTTCAATAAGCAGAACGCTGCTCATCTGCACCGCTTGCTTGCTGCCACACTCTTCCATCCCCACATTTGCGTAGCACGACGGAATACGCACTCAGTCTCGTTTCTAACTGGCTTGCCTTTGTGGCGGTAAAATAGCGCAAGTAAAAAAAGAACAAAATTTAAAAACATGGAACATTTTTAAAGATATCCCTATCACTCATCCTTCTTATAAGATTTTTGGTTATGGTCATTTCAATCCCTCAGTGATGCGGTCACAGTCCTTCATCGCTTTTAACTGTTACGATTTCATGCAATGTCCAGGAAGCATTCCGAGCTTACAGAAACCAGGAGGAATAAATTTTGCTTGGAGGTGTAGACTGTAGTTATTATATATAAATTTTTACACATTAGTAACACATGCTGACTTCCTGTTACGGATTCTCATTCTGGATACCATTACCAAACTGACATATCATTGACGCCTCAGACGTGTTATATCATAGGGTCCATTCTTTTAATCCAGTTCTATAATAAACTTGTTGTCTCTTTTAATTCGGTTCCTCATCATTAGTTATTCGATCTACCCATCTCACCTGCTACATTCTCCTGTAGCACCAAATTTCAAAAGCCTCCATTCCTTTCTTGCCTGAACTGCTTACTGTACACGTTTTACCTCTGCAGAAGACTACGCTCCAGACAAATACCTTCAGAAAAGACAACCTAACATTAAGCGTTTCATTTACATCAGCTTAATCTCGTTGTTTTAGGAATTGGTATCTTACTGCGTAAAATCTAATATTGGAGCGAGAAAGTGTTTCGTAACCGTTTTACAAGGTCCATAATTTCGGTGGTAGTATGACCTCCTTGTTAGTTGAGTATTAAACACGCGACAGTCAGCGCCTTGAGTTAGGCTTCTCCTACACACAAGCAGGAGGAGACCCACGCTGGATGTGAAATTCGTTTTAACGGAGCCCATAGAAAAACAGAGGGGCAAAGATTATGGTTCTACGGCCCGTCGAGGAGCATGTCATTAGAGGCAATCGAAAAGTATTGTTGAAGAATGGGAAAGGAAACCAGTCATGTCCTTTTCAAAGGAACCATCCTGAACGGCGTAAGTGGCTTTAAGAGAAACTCCAGAGAAACTGAATTTGGAGGCCGGTCGGAGATTTGAGCTCCACTCCTCCAGAGTCAGAGTCTAGTGCCCTAACCACTGCGTCACTTCACTTGGTTTAATCAAACTAAGCGCTCGAATAATAATAAAAGTTGTAAGTAGGCTGTTTATGTTTTCTTATTGGCAACGTTACGTAGCGCTCTGTATGATAATCACTGGCTGTGCTGTGTGCAGTCTGTGGCTAGTTTGCATTGTTGTCTGCCATTGTAGTGTTGGGCAGCCAGATGTGAACAGCGCGTAGCGTTGCGCAGTTGGAGGTGAGCCGCCAGCAGTGGTGGATGTGGGGAGAGAGATGGCGGAGTTTTGAAATTTGTAAGACTGGATGTCATGAACTGGTATATACATTATGACTTTTGAACACTATTGAGGTAAATACATTGTTTGTTCTCTATCAAAATCTTTCATTTGATAACTATGCCTATTAGTAGTTAGTGCCTTCAGTAGTTTGAATCTTTTATTTAGCTGGCAGTAGTGGCGCTCGCTGTATTGCAGTAGTTCGAATAACGAAGATTTTTGGTGAGGTAAGTGATTTGTGAAAGGTGTAGGTTAATGTTAGTCAGGGCCATTCTTTTGTAGGGATTTTTGAAAGTCAGATTGCGTTGCGCTAAAAATATTGTGTGTCAGTTTAAGCACAGTCATGTATAATTGTTCGAAGGGGACGTTTCATATGTCGACCCTTAGCCGAGGATACCTCACTGGAATCTTCTGATTTTTTCTTGTAGTTTGTGTAATTAGTGTAGATTTTGTTTATTGCTAGCGCGTAATTGTAGAGAGAATCTCCTTTGTAGTTGCAGTCTTTCATTGTCGTACAGTAAAACAGGTGTGGCATGCATGTAGATTTGCACCATGTATTTTGCAGCTGCGCTTGCAATTAACTAGATATCATTTTCAGTGCTATGTTAATGTCTTTTCTTATTTTGCTCTTCAAATTGTGCTTTTCTGTGTTGTCGTGTGAAATACTGTGACAATAATGGCGTGTGAAAAACGTAACACTAGGCTCCAAAGTAAACTGAGAAATAATAGTGACGACGAGCGTAGCTTATCAGCGCCGCCGAGTAATGAATGAACTAATGTTCAAAGTAGTAATTTGGTAATTGTGCATAGGGAAATGGAGCGGGCTGCAAATAATGCTGTAGGCAGTGAAACAATTAGTGAACAGGAAAGCATTATCGATCGATCAGTCGGCAAGAGCTCGCCTCAGGAATCCGAAATGACATGACACAATCTTGCAAATACTGTAGATTCAGGTTTTGCGTCCTCACCGTTTTCTCAAATAAGTCAAGACACATTTTCTGCTTGTCAAAATGTGATTGTTGCCGGTGCAAATTCTCTGCCGAAAAGCATAGAGGAACAGATTCCAGACACTAATACATTATTATTGCAATTAATGCAACAAATGGAACAAAATCAGAGACAAACACAGCAAAAGCTTCAAAAGTTAGACACAATGGAACAAAATCTTCGGAAGTTAGACACCACACTTGAACAAACACGTGAAGATCTAACTACTGAGTTACATAACATTGAATCGAAATGTCAAAAAGTCTGTAATGAAGTAAAAACACAAATTTGTGAGCATTTTCAACCTATTTTTTCGCGGCATGAAAATGCATTACAGAATCACGAAGCAGCCATAAAAGAACTGAAAACCATTGTTCATGAAAATCATGAGACCTTGTGGGCTAAAATTGACTCAGTTGCATCTACCGATTCGGTTACGCAACTTGCAAAAACTCAGGAAAACTTAAAGGACACAGTAGATTCGATTTCAACACAAATGGACGCTCTGAATCTTAGTTCAGAAAAACACACTGAGGAAATGTGTTCACTATCGGAGAAAGTAGCCGAACTTTCGGATCAGTTCACTAACTTATCTACAAAGGTAGATGATGATCTGAATGACACAAGACCCGTAGACTTCACTGACACAGAAGAGTATGAACAAATTAGAAAATTCAAACAAAATCAAAATCAAATCAATACACAGTACAAAAGAGAAATCCGGGATGTACAAGATCAGTTGACGCAGGTAATACAAGAATTAAATATTTCAGAGGACACTCGTGCTCCAGTACGGGAAGAGGGACATAGAAATACGGAACAACCACAAAATAATAACACACGACACTTCGGAAATTATGAAAGAAATTGGCAAGGCGCATTGGGTTTTGAGATGGAACCGCCGAAACGAAGTAACAATGAGCGATGTGCGACTCGCCGACACGATGATTTCGACTATAAGCTGTCCATTACTACACGTAAATTCAAAACATTTAAGAATTCTGACAACGACATTCATCCACAAGCATGACTTCATCAGTTCTCTCATTGTTTTCCTCCCAACTGGTCATTGGAGCACAGGTTAGAATTTATGTGTGGCTACTTGGAGAATGAACCAGCTGTAAGAATGGGATCGGTCATTCACCATTGTCACAGTGAAGGAGAATTTTATCATGCCTTCCTCTCAGCGTATTGGTCTCAAGCTACACAAGACCGAGTAAAACATAGCATCATAATGATGAAACATTTCGAACAATCTGAATTTTCCAGTCTTATGAAATATTTTGAAGACATGTTGCATAAGAATCAGTATCTTTCAAACCCATACAGCCCCTCAGAACTCATCCGCATTTGCTTAATCAAACTGCCTGAACATTTACGACATATTATTTTAGCAGGACGTTGCAAAGACGACACTGAAGCTTTTCAGGGACTGTTACAAGAACTGGAAATTGACACTGACAATCGCGAAACGCGAAAACAGGAGCACAACAATTACAGGTCACATCTGTCACAATACTGCGATGACAGAAATAATACACGACAAGGCTATTCTTATAACGTAAATCGTGACCAAAACAGACACCACCCGTATGACAACCGTTGGCAGAGTAGTAATATGGTTGCGAAACCTGGACATTATATCGCTGCGATCTGAAGAAACTAGAACGCTTCAACCAACAGAAGCTAAGATATATCATGAACCTGAAATGGGATGACTTCATATCCAACACGGCTGTTCTAGAGAAAGCAAAAATGCATAGCATGGAAGCTCTTATCATTGGGCATCAACTCAGATGGGTCGGACATGTCCAGCGGATGAAAAATGACAGACTTCCACGCCAAATGCTGTACAGTGAAGTGAGCACAGGTAAAAGGCCACGAGGTGCCCCTCTCAAAGGTTATAAGGATCAGTACAAGAAAAATCTGAAAAACTTGAACATCGATCCGAGTAACTGGTCCACAATAGCAGAAGACCGAAGTCGCTGGCGCTCAGTTACCTCAAATGCTCTTCAAAACTTTGAGCTGGAACGTCGAAGAATGGAGAATGACAAACGCCAGAGACGTAAACTCCTCCAGGCTCAGCCACGTCCTCCACCTTCCATCAGCTGTAATGTCTGTGGCCGCCTGTTCCACGCTAGGATTGGATTGCTAAGCCATCAACGACACTTCCACGCCTGAACCGTGACAAAGGAAATCTCAGGAGAGAAATGAAAACTCGGATACGAGTATCAGCCGACGAATAATTACAGGGAAAGATCACCTCTCCGCAGTAATGACTATCATAGAGACAATCAGAGAAACAGACAATATGGGAACCAAAATAATTATTATCAAGGGAGACAGAATAACTTCAGATGCAATGATCCAGCGCGCAGTTACGATTCAGGGAGAAATTCTCCACCTCGTGACCAACAAGAAAGAAACTATGGAATCTACCGACATGACGACAGACGATATGATCGTAACGACAGACCTGAATTGCATCAGAACTGGCAGGATTCAAACGGAGCAGGGCACTCTCGACAAGGTGAATTTGTAGAAGTTAGGTCTCCTAATCCCAATAACGATGCACGCCAACTAAGAGACAGACAATGACTCGCACCGCAGGCAGCCAGGTGCGCCGGCTGGCTCAGGGAAAAATAACATAGACGCTAACCTTGAGAAAAATTCCAGTATTCCTTATCGACGTATACCGCATGATAATTGCGTTCAGGTTGAACTCTGCGTACTAGGAAGAGTAAAGGATTGCACCACATTTCACATGTAAAATCGTTTACTGAAAGATAATCTGCTTTTAAACTTTGTCTTTGCCATAAAACTTTTCACTTCTCATTTCTTGTATGCATTGTCAGACTTAGAAACTGTTACCATGCAACAATGTTTGAAGTTAAATATCCAGTCAAGAACCAAGAGAACTTATTTAAACCGAAATTACCACTGCATTGTGATAGTGAACAGAGGACACAGTGTTACTGTGTGTGTACATTCTTGCTTGTTAGTTGCACTATTATGTAACGACTATAAGGCTT
Source organism: Schistocerca serialis cubense (assembly GCF_023864345.2). Taxonomy (NCBI): domain Eukaryota; kingdom Metazoa; phylum Arthropoda; class Insecta; order Orthoptera; family Acrididae; genus Schistocerca; species Schistocerca serialis. Next base: position 406,308,008 of record NC_064645.1, read on the forward strand.
ACATACTTAGAACATATACTGCTAATGAGATTTTAATGCAACATTTTGGTTTACTTGAAAAGATACTCTTTATTTGAAGTACATTCGGTGAGATTAAAGGTGACTTGGCATTTGGTTTCTTTGATAGCTACACGATTATATCACGACGCTACTAATATGTGACACAATTTACATTGTTGCTTTTGCGGTGTATCTGTTTTATATCTGCACAGTTTTTCTGAATTATTCTGGAAAGTAAAACATGTTTTAGTAGTAACTTTTGTGGTATAGCTACAATGAGACAGCCTTTTTCGTAGCACGACAATACGTTACATTATAGTACTTTCTTGATCACGGTAAGGTACATAATAACTACGATATCTATACGCAAAGCATTTCATTTTCGTTTATGATGAGGTAAGTACATTGACTTCAGCAGAACTTTGCTTACAGAGAACGATAACTACGACACTTCCACAGAATTATCTTACAGCAAGACGCACATTTAGCGCTACAGGACACGCATTTGAGTGATTAATTTTGTACTTAAACCATTTGTTTTTCAGGATTTTTGAATTACAAAGAAAGTTTTCCGTGATACATTTCATTCCATTGCTGTAATCTGTAACACCTGACGGTATAATTACATTAATCCTCAGGGGGGTACACGCTTACTTTGTGTACCATGTGTTTGGCAAGCACAAGGAGCCCTAGCTAATATGGTATTTGCTTATACAACTTTACACATCGGTACCATATTTCTCTAACACACAAATTACACAGCTATCTGATCATTTAACTGAGAGATAAACATTTTTTTTGCTACATCAGTGACATGTTTACGCAATTACACAGCTGGATAACTTCACACTTATGAAATTTTATTTTGTCTGTACTTTGTGAACTGTTCATATTTTTTTGGAACCATTGTGATACTATGAGAGCTTTGAATGATGTATTTGGTATGGGATCATGATTTTTAAAGTACGTTTGAGGCAGATGACACTTTTGACATGAGCAGAGAATTTTTTTTAGGTTTTGAAAATATTGGAGGAAGCTATGACGATTTTGAGAGTTGACTGAGGTGTTATGATGTTATTGTTACGATGACTATGTGTATTATGCTGTTGTGGTATGTTTATGATCAATATGCTGATGCTATATGAGTATCTGTTATGATGAAATATTGAAGAAGTGTCGACAAATAAGGTAAGGAATAATGAGTAGTGGTTAGGGACTCTGGTTTGTGAAAAAGGTTGTTGGAAACCAAGAATCGTACTTTAAGAGTTATGAAATGTATGTAAATGCGTGAATGTATTACAATGCCAACGAAAATTTTTTGGACACTGTTATATCAATAGGTTTTTGTTTCTACAGATTTGTAATGCAAATTCTTGACCTGTGAAATATTTTTATATGAAACTGTCACTGTAGCGGAAACTGCTGTCGTAAATATTTCGGTAAGAAAGTTAAGTGAACACCTTCACGTAATGCGTCGTGGGCACCCAGCTGTGCGACAGACGCCTGGAAAAAAGCCATTAGTGTGTGCCTTTCAGAGGCACAGGTGGAGAAAAAAAAGAGGCCATTATCCTCGCTATTGACATTTCTTTGTAAAAAGCATCGCAAATACGACACGCCCAAACTTGAAAACATATGATTACACTGTGGAGCTCTTAATTTATGATATTTACTAAAATGCCTAATGAAACGATGAGAAACATTTCTCAGTTATTGTCTTGCTAGTTGAGAGAAATGCCATATGGCTTGCTTTATGTATTTATTTACTCATTTTGTTTAATATCTAGTTTCTAGCTGCACTGCAGCATTGGTTAAAATAAAATTTAATAGATGTACTAATATAGTTATTTTATGCCTACAGATCCAGTCAATTATAAATTTATGATCTACTTCCAAGAAAACGAGGGCACATAAATAGACATTTCCTTCACAGGAATTGCATAAATAATTTTTTTACGATTTGGTAACTTATCTGCTAGCGTAAGTTCTCGTGATTCATCACCCTAGTGTTAAGATGTGACATAGGTATTAAACATGGCCATTTTTACTGTAATATTTTTTCTGCTTGAGCTATGTCATGTTTAGATATAAATTATTGCATTTGCTGCTGCTGTTTGCCAGGCATAGTGCTACTGAATTTCGTTTTGTGTTACTCTGTGAAGCCAGTTTTACTACTGATTTATTTTTCTTGTTTGCTGCACATTGCTTTATAATAGTTGTAATATTGCAATTGCTTTGCTAATTTCTATAATGCTGCTTGCTTTGCAAATCTGCATTTTTTGTCATTGCTGTTTGTGTTAATTGTTTTGTGCTGCTACATTGCCTTGTCCCTTAGTTTAGCATCTGAGCTCAGTAGATTTAAGATAGCTTAAGATGGGGTAGGCCATATAAGAGAACAAGGGGTGATGAATTGCAAGAAATGCATTGAGAAGCTATAAGAAAATGGTTTGGCCAAAAAAGTACTTTGAAAGAGGATATGAACCAAAAAAGTAGGGTTTAGGGACAACAGGTTTAGGTAGGATTTTCTTGGATATAAATGATGAGGTAAGATAATGGTAAATAAATAATGAGGTAAGAAATGTGTGAACATATAAATACAGATAGCATGCTTGGATAGAATTTTTTTGGTGGAAACAAATGTTGAAATAAGAGGAAGGATATATGGAATGAAGTTTTGGGGTGGACTGCGGTACCAAATGTCACACTGGAAACATGTATTTTTGTGTTATTACACTATGTGAATTTGTGTTTTTCCTGTCTTAATGTGTTTAGCTAATAAGAGTTATGTTGTAGAATTTTTCTGATAATATGCTATTTACTTTGTAAAGATGTTTAGACATTATTTATTCTGTTTTGTTTTAATGCTCATGTGTGAAATTAATGTTTCGAAAACTATTCTCATTATTTTATATATTCACTTATGTCATAATTCCTGTAACATTGATGTATCTGTTTATTTCGATTCTTTTGTAAAGCCTGTACTACAAATGTTATCTGTATTGTTATGTTCTTTAATAATGTATTTTGTACCTTTGTTATTCTATTCTTATGTTATAAAATTGTAATTGACACCAGTTCATCAAATTAAGTAACTTGTCAGTTACATTTCACTTCACACATTTCTGTTCGTCATAGTGTATGGACAATATGAGAGAAGTAGGGACTGATAGTGTTTGCACGTGTGTTAATAATTCTGCAAGGGACTGGATAACACCATTGCTGGTTCTATCGACATTTCAAAAAAATTTTTGTGAGTGCACAAGTGGTGGTTCATGGACTTGCTATATTATCCGCAAGACTCTTCAATGGTGATTGTGCACCTGCAGATGGCTGCTGGCCATCTCTACAAGGACTACAGTGGGTCTGCATCTTTGATGACCCACCAATACCATTACTTCTACAAGGACTGCAGTGGGTCTGCACCTCTGGTGTCCCACCAATACCGTAATCTCTACCAGGACTACAGTGGGTCTGCTCTGTGATGACCTACCTACCAATATTCTTCAAAACTTCGACTGACTCTGCTGTGGGTTTGCTCTGTTGTGGCCCATTACCTGTCTGCATGTCAAGAGTCAGCACTGTCTTTCTGTTGGAAGGACAACACTACTTCTTCAAGACTACATGGAAATCCACTACTTCCGTGTGCATTTTCTTTTACTGCTCAGCCTTTGAGAAAAACACTGCAATTTTACTGTGATGAATGATCAGGACTGTCTTTATGGACTGTGAGAAAATTTTAGCTTTTGACCAACATTGTATCAATAAGTGTGTGCATTTGATATTTTTGTTATTGTAATTATGAAAAATTTTATAAAATCATTATTGGCCACTGCCCAAAACAATTTGTAAAATTTTTTGTGGGGAGCATGGGGGCTATGTAAGTAGGCTGTTTATGTTTTCTTATTGGCAACGTTACGTAGCGCTCTGTATGATAATCACTGGCTGTGCTGTGTGCAGTCTGTGGCTAGTTTGCATTGTTGTCTGCCATTGTAGTGTTGGGCAGCTGGATGTGAACAGCGCGTAGCGTTGCGCAGTTGGAGGTGAGCTGCCAGCAGTAGTGGATGTGGGGAGAGAGATGGCGGAGTTTTGAAATTTGTAAGACTGGATGTCATAAACTGGTATATACATTATGACTTTTGAACACTATTGAGGTAAATACATTGTTTGTTCTCTATCAAAATCTTTCATTTGCTAACTATGCCTAGTAGTAGTTAGTGCCTTCAGTAGTTTGAATCTTTTATTTAGCTGGCAGTAGTGGCGCTCGCTGTATTGCAGTAGTTCGAATAACGAAGATTTTTGGTGAGGTAAGTGATTTGTGAAAGGTATAGGTTAATGTTAGTCAGGGCCATTCTTTTGTAGGGATTTTTGAAAGTCAGATTGCGTTGCGCTAAAAATATTGTGTGTCAGTTTAAGCACAGTCATGTATAATTTTTCTAAGGGGACGTTTCAAAGTATACAAATTCTTCTCTCCTCTTAAAAACTGTCAGTTTTCCTCTCAATAGACAGGGAAAATCAGTGGCAGTCGATGTTTTGCGTGCCTCTAGAAGAATCATTGAAATCGTCTATCCCTGTAATTGAGTATGTAAAATTGACCACAATTACGTGGACCTAATCCCATCAGAAAATTTAAGATAATTGTTCCCGAAATAAGTCACTGGTTAGTGGAGAAAACTGTACAAGAAGTAATTTATTGTAAGTAACTTGATACAGGAAAATTTTGAATAACGGTTTTGAAGCAATGTAAATCACACACCAAAAGGTGACAAAGTACCAGGAAGCTTTTAGTAACCCGCAGCTAATGAATGAAGTTAATTATGAATACGATCACTAGTACCGTCGGACAAAACGCGTTCATCATCCAGTTGGTTATCACAACAGTCATTATTACGTAACGTGTCTGAACAAACGTGCGTTGACTAAATAGTTAGCGTGCATAATCAAAGGAAGACTTTAGAAGTAAAAAGAGAAAAGTTGGCTGTTGTTTTAAATCGTTAATAAAACCAGATGTAATAATTTGGAAAGATGTTCTAGCAATAATTACTGAAATAGGGAGAGGGTGAAATATCCCTGTTTTAGTCAGAATTGAGGTACCTAACAGTAACATTTAATTGCAGAGGCTAATTTTATTAACTTCCTAAATAAAACACAGCATTTCAGTCTTTAAATAATTCGTAAGTATCTGCATTAAATAAAACAATAAAGATTCAAGACAAGTGCAACGCCGGGATTACGAACCAGCTTTAATTTCTTTTAAGTTTACTTTACTATCTAATCATTCGAAACTACAATTACGTGTACTTCCTTTGATTATTATACCGAATAAACTGACTGAATCACTGAGGCATCATTAATTTGCACTAAAAATAAAACTGGCGTAAATTTTTAAATAACTTCTTTGTTTGACGGGTTAACGATACTCAGTTATATCAAATTAGGAGAGGTGCAGGATCCTAGTCTAAGTAACAACGATTGAAGTTAATGACGAGATCAGAGAGCTGGAATTTTACAAAGGTAATGTACTACTTACATTCAACAGAAGTCACTGCAGTTCACTGGGTATGCGTTACAAGAGTACTAAACTAATCTGATGTGAACAGTGTGACAGGTTGTCGATGCTGCTGTGACGACGGTCTTGGCTCCTGTTGTTACGGGAGCACTCTGGTTATTTGATTACTTGTAAACGATTATGGGCCAGGGTCTTAATGTTATTTGGAGCTTAAGGCATCTGCGTACACACGGCGCTACCGCTGTACTTGGTAAATTGCGTTTTGGTCTGATGTGAACGAACTTCTCACCTCGAACGTGATACACACTTCCAACACTTCCACCCTGTAACGCGGTGCCCAGAGACCGCGCTCTCTGACGTAACACATGCAGCGCTCAGATAACGTGCTAAAACTAGTTTTGTCTTTGTTAAATATACAAAAGAACTATATTTCGCTAATTTTTCTGTTTTTCCTCTTATGTTTCCCTAACGTCAGTTACCCAGCGTCATAATTAGTTGTATACAATTATAAAGGTCGGCCAGTGTGGCCGAGCGGTTCTAGGCGCTTCAGTCCGGAACCGCGCGACCGCTACGGTCACAGGTTCGAATCCTGCCTCGGGCATGGATGTGTGTGATGTCCTTAGGTTAGTTAGGTTTAAGTAGTTCTAAGTTCTAGGGGACTGATGACCTCAGATGTTAGGTCCCATAGTGCTCAGAGCCATTTGAACCATTTTTTTGAACAATTGCAAAGTTCGTTTTACAAAACATATTTCAATTTAGGGAAATTTATTTGGGTTTCAGTTATAGATGAAATTTGAGACTTACAGAGATCAACATTCTTACTATTACCAGCTAATACTGGAGAAAATTATTGAAAGAAATGAGTATCGCCACTGCATTGTAGTTTTACTGTGTTTAATTAGCGTTTCCCATGATCCTAGGGTCATATTCACGAAACGCGCTACGACGCGGAACTTCTCTGAAGATTTATAGGTAAGATACATTTTTCCGCTGAAAACATTGCCAAATGATGGCCTTGTACGTAACTAGATTTCTTTGTTTTAGTCTTAATATGGAACAAAATATGATACATGACACCCAACTATTGTTATGCGGACAGTATATCGTGGCAGTGGGCCATGCCCGTGAACAAACGAGAACTTAATACTGTCCGAGTGGAAGGGAGCGGTGCGAGGAAATAGGCCCCGCCATCCTATGTCCGGATTCTGTGCTTCCACGAAAGCAAAACTGGCACAACGGTCATAGGTATCACTAATTATTTTAGTTGAATTGAGAGTCGCATTCGAATTCCTTAAATGCTCCAGGTTTAGTATCTTCACTCATTTCAAAATAAGAAAATAAACAATCTGCAACACAAGGCAAACTGGAGTAACAAAGCATTTGGTAGTGGCTGCAGCGCAGCTGTTTGCTGCAGTTCGCAGTGGTAATTCAGGCCGGCCCTCTACCGGTATCTTATACAACGAAGTTCAAAATACTCCCTGCCTAAAACTCCCACGATGTAATGCCCGTATAATGCATACTACATACATTCACGCCGCGCGGTCTCAGGTGCCTTAACACTGTTCGGACTACTCCCCCGTCGGAGGTTCGAGTGTTCCCTCGGGCATGGGTGTGTGTGTTGTCCTTAGCGTAAGTCAGTTAAGTTAGATTAAGTAGTGTGTTAGCTTAGGCACCAATGAGTTCAGCAGTTTGATCCCATATGAACTTACCACCATCACCACCACCACTATGCATTCACTGGTGTGCGAAAATTAAGGACGAAAGTAACTTTAGCACAATGTGTGACGACCAAGTAACATGGCTAGATGAAACTTGGACCATACATAGAAAATACTGATAAAAAAATGTTTGCACACCTCGGTTCCTCGAGTTCCGCAACCTGTACGGAAAATTGGAATCCAGATCAACATAAACATCATTTCCGCCCTTTTTATTGCTCATGAATACCACACATTGCGTGTTGTATCACCATACGGCGAGACCTTCAGAGGTGGCGGTCCAGACTGCCGTACACAACGGTACCTCTAATTCCCAGTAGCACGTCCTCTTGCATTGCGCATCCCTCTATTCGTCGTGGTATACTATCCACAAGTTCATCAAGGCACTGTTGGTCCAGATTGTCCCACTCTTCAACGGCTATCCGACGTAGATCCCTCAGAGTGGTTGGTGGGCCACGTCGTCCATAAACAGCCCTTTTAAATCTATCCCAGGCATTCTCGATAGGGTTCATCTCTGGAGAACATGCTGGCAACTCTATTCGAGCGATGTCGTTATCCTGAAGGAAGTCATTCACGAGATGTGGACGATGGGGGCGCGAATTGTCGTCCATGAAGACGACATGGTTGTACTATCGGTCGGAGGATGGCATTCACGTATCGTACAGCCATTACGGCGCCTTCCATGACCACAAGCGGCGTATGTCGGCTCCACATAATGCCATCTCAAAACAGCAGGGAACCTCCACCTTGCTGCACTCGCTGGACAGTGTGTCTAAGGCGTTCAGCCTGACCGGATTACCTCCAAACACGTCTCCGACGACAGTATGGTTTAAGGCATATGCGACACTCGTCGATGAAGAGAACGTGATGCCAGTCCTTAGCGGTTCATTCGGCATGTTGTTGGGCCCATCTGTACCATGCTGCATGGTGTCGTGGTTGCGAAGATTGAACTCGCCATAGACATCGAGAGCGAAGCTGCGCATCATGCAGCCTATTGCGCACACCTTGAGTCGTGACACGACTTCCTGAGGCTGCACGAAAAGCATTATTCAACAAGGTGGCGCTGCTGACAGGGTTCCTCCGAGCCATAATCCGTAGGTAGCGATCATCCACTGCAGTATTAGCCTTTGGGCGACCTGAGCGAGGCACGTCATCTACAGTTCTTGTCTCTCTGTACCTCCTCCATGTCCGAACAACATCGCTTTGGTTCACTCAGAGACGCTTCTCCTGTTGAGAGCCCGTCCTGGCACAAAGTAACAATGCGGGCGCGATCGAACCCCTGTATTGACCGTCTAGGCATGGTTGAACTACAGACAACAAGAGCCGTGTACCTCCTTCCTGGTGGAATGACTGGAACTGATCGTTTGTCGACCCCCTCCGTCTAATAGGCGCTGCTCATGCATGGTTGTTTACATCTTTGGGCGGGTTTAGTGACATCTGTGAACAGTCAAAGGGACTGTGTCTGTGATACAATATCCACAGTCAACGTCTACCTTCAGGAGTTCTGGGAACGGGGGAGATGCAAAACTTTTTTTGATGTGTGTACAAGAAATACGCCGTGAGAGTAACACAAATGTCACTTTTACTCAAAGACAACAATTACACTGATGTCACCACGTTTTGTGATGTTACAAAATGCCGGACATGGTTCTTAACACGGTGTGTGATCACCAAGGCCGGCAGTACACGTTCTGCAACGTGTTCCCAAGCTGATCACATAGTTGGCACGGACGACTTTTGATAGGGAGTTCCATTCGCCCACCATCGCGGATGATAACTGCCGGGTGGTCGCTGGTTCACACAGGCGTGCTGCAATACGTCTTCCCAATGAATGCCACGTGTGCTCGATGGGATTTCGTAGGGGGAAATGGGCAGACCAGTTCTTTCGCCCCTCCACCTGTGCTATCAGATGCGGTCGCGCGTAACATATGGACCTCCAAATCGATCATGTTCGATAGTGTTCTTGGCAGTATTAGGTAGTCTCACCTTTTTCCATGTGAGGGCACACCAAGGATCCTTACTCATACTGAATCTGGTCTCCTCCGAAAAGAGAACGAGACCCCACTCATCACTGATCGAGTCCTTATGCCCTTGGCACTATAGCAAACGGTCCCGCCGATGTGCGGCTGTCAGTGAACTGGTCGTCTAGCAAAGAGAACCTCTCATGCAGTCGTCTTACCGCTCTGGCTCGTAAGACTGCATGCCTCGTCGTCCTGTTAAGTTTGACTGCAACTGCACGCGCTGTTTAGCATGGGTCGCTTCTTGGCTGCTGCACGATGTGTCTGTCATCTACCGCTGCGCTTTGGAGCGCTCCCCAAGCAAGTGAAACGATTCTGGGAGCGATACTAAATTCCTGGGCTACACTCGTCACACTTCATCCTTGTTCCAGTAACTCGGTCATTCTTTCCCGTGTGAAGTTCAAAAATGGTTCAAATGGCTCTAAGCACTATGGGACTTAACAGCTTTGCAAGAAAGCAACTATGTCCACACCACTATTTTCATGCAAGATTGGACGACACCACTCGTGTCCTTACAGGTGAAAGATTTGCTTCGAGAAACCTGCATCATATCTAGGTACTTTAAAGAGAGATCCCCGACCTAAGTCCATGTGTCTTCTACCTGTGGGGATATCTGAATCCAGACTTTCCCTGATCTGACGGATAATATACGGCGGCATATCGCTCTGATTATACCGGATATGCTGCACGCAACTGTCCACCATGCCGTCTTACAGGTACAGCATGTTCTGCGTCTGTAGACCTTACTTAACAAATGGTTCAAATAGCTCTGAGCACTATGGGACTTGACATCTGAGGTCATCAGTGCCCTAGAACTTAGAACTACTTAAACCTAACTAACCTAAGAACATCACACACATCCATGCCCGAGGCAGGATTCGAACCTGCGACCGTAGCAGCAGCGCGGTTCCGGACTGAAGCACCTACAACCGCTCTGCCACAGCGGCCGGCTTCCCCGTGTGAAGTCATCCAGATACTGTCTCCAGGCCATGTTGTAATGAAGAACGCTATCACAGTGCACCATAACTGATTGACACACATTGTCCTTTCCCCATGTCTCAACTGTCTCATGTTGTGGGGTCAGCCCCATTTTGTGCTATACTCACGTTCTTTGGACATTTAAAACTGAACCTACTCTGCGCGGTTGGGAGACCTCTGACAACCTGATCCAGCACTTTCATTCATTTCCATCTAGTTGCTTAAGTATTATGTTATTTTACCTGTTTCGTCCTTAAGTTTTGTAGATCAGCGTAGTATCAACTCACATATTCGTGTATGGAGATAAAAGATATGTTAGGTTTCAATTTGTTACTAAGACTTTCGTGTATTGCACAAGGGAGGTGGTCAACTATTTTTATGGTTGCATTCTTTGTTCCCTTCTGTGTAAAAGTAAGATTGTGGCCATTGGATGTTGCTTTTGGTCCTGTACTTGCGAATGATTTTGTTATTTTCCAATAGTGCTGGTTGTTACCAAGCCCAGTTTTTTAAACAATTGCCTACAAGACGTTCGACAATGGACACCAGATCTTATGCTTGTACCACGTTTCTGTTCAATCAAGTGTTTGTGAGTGGAACTATCCCAGAAAATTATTCTACGAGGGTGACACTATTTTTTTTAAAAAAATCCATCTTTTATTCTACAGGTTTGAAAGTTTTACAGTGTGTAGGTACATCCTTTAGAAACAATATTTTCATTTCTCCACATAATTTCCATCCCTCTCAACTGCCTTACGCCATCTTGGAGCCAGCACCTGTACACCCGCACGGTAAAACTGTGGACTATCCTGTTGGAGCCACTGTTTGGCAGCGTGCACAAGTGAGTCACCATCTTCAAACCTTGTTCCACGAAGAGTCTTTCAGTTTTCCAAAGAGATGATAGCCACGTGGAGCCAGGTCAGGACTGTAAGGCGGATGTTTCAGTGTTGTCCATCCGAGTTTTGTGATCGCTTCCATCGTTTTTTGACTGACATGTGGCCGTGCACTGTCGTGCAACAGCAAAATATCCTGCTTTTGCCGATGTGGTCGAACACGACTCAGTCGAGCTTGAAGTTTCTTGAGTGTCGTCACATCTGCATTAGAATTTATGGTGGTTCCACTTGGCATGATGTCAACAAGCAAGAGTCCTTCGGAATCGAAAAACACCGAAGCCATAACTTTTCCAGCAGAAGGTGTGGCTTTGAATTTTATTTTTTTTTCTTGTGCGAATTTGCATGATACCACTACATTGATTGCCTCTTCGTCTCTGGTGAAAAATAATGGAGCCATGTTACATCACCTGCCACAATTCTTCCAAGAAATTCATCTCCACCATTCTCGTACTGTTCCAAAAGTTCGCTGCACACCGTTTTTCTTGTTTCTTTGTGAGCCACTGTCAACATCCTGGGAGCCCACCTGGCACAAACATTTTTTAACGCCAAAACTTTCAGTATTCTGCAAACACTTCCTTCCCCTATCCCAACGTAGCGTGACAGTTCGTTCACTGTGATGCGTCGGTCAGCAGTTACCAATTCGTTAACACTCTGCACATTGTCTGGAGTGTGTGCAGTACGAGGCCTACCGCTGCGAGGACAATCCTCAATATTGCCGTGCCCACTTTCATCGCGTAACCTGCTAGCCCACCGACTAACGGTACCGCGATCGATAGCAGCATCTCCATACACCTTCTTCAACCTCACGTGTATGTTTCCCACTGTATCGTTTTCACAGCACAGGAATTCTATGACAGCACGTTGCTTCTGACGAACGTCAAATGTAGCAGCCATCTTGAAGACATGCTGTGTCGGCTCCACTCACGGGAACAGGTTGAACTAAGTTTGAAAACAAGCGGGAAGGATGTATCTATACTTTCACACATGCAGAATGAAAGCTGTATTTTTACAAAAATAGTGTCCATTTCTTTTGGAGTGATCCTCGTATATGACATAAAAGAACTGAAGTACACAAAGCAAGCTAATTCTCTAATACTTTCGTAGTTGTGGCGGACTGCGAGAGGAGGACAGTGGTCCAGCCTTGAACGACGCCCGTTGTGCTCGCCAGTCAAGGTGGCACACTTGTGGACGGCCCTCTGCGGACATTCACACAGGCGGCTGTCGATCGAACGTGGGACGCTCGGAGGTCGGCGCCAGGGCGTCGCGACGCTTCAGCAGCTATGGCGTCGTTAGGACCAAAACAGACGCAACCGCCGCAGTCGATACGGCAGGGCCCCAAACCGCGAAAACTCCCGGACTCAGGGCTGCGTCCAGCCAGATGCACTCCCTCTCGCTGTCTGACTGCTATAGGGCACTTACTGCTCTCGATCCACGTATATCGTCTGGAGATGGACGATGTTCATGTATGAAGTTGTTGTTTGATCCTCAGTCTCAAATTCTCCACGCCATTTTATTCAGTGCAAGTTCTTTCATCTCTGCATAATTACTACACTACTGGCCATTCAAATTGCTACACCAAGAAGAAATACAGGTGATAAACGAGTGTTCATTAGACAAATATATATACTAGAACTGACATTTGATTACATTTTCTCGCAATTTGGGTGCATAGAGCCTGGGAAATCAGTACCCAGAACCACCACCTCTGGCCGTAATAACGGCCTTTATACGCCTGTGCATTGAGTCAAACAGAGCCTGGATGGCGTGTACAGGTACAGCTGCTCATTCCGCTCCAACACGATACCACAGTTCATCAAGAGTAGTGAGTGGCGTATTGTGACGAGCCAGTTGCTCGGCCACCACTGACCAGACGTTTTCAGTTGGTGAGAGATCAGGAGAATGTGGTGACCAGGGCAGCAGTCGAACATTTTCTGTATCCAGAAAGGCCGTACAGGACCTCCAACATGCGGTCGTGCATTATCCTGCTGAAATGTAGGGTTTCGCAGGGATCGAATGAAGGGTAGAGCCACGGGTGGTAATACATCTGAAATGTAACGTCCATTGTTCAAAGTGCTGTCAGTGCGAACAAGAGGTAACCGACTCGTGTAACTAGTGGCACCACATACCATCACGCCAGGTAATACGCCAGTATGGCGATGACGAATACACGCTTCCAATGTGCGTTCACCGCGATGTTGCCAAACACGGATGCGACCGTTATGATGCTGTAAACTGAACCTGGATTCATGTGAAAAAATGACGTTTTGCCATCCGTGCACCCAGGTTCGTCGTTGAGTACACCATCACAGGCGCTCCTGTCTGTGATGCAGCGTCAGGGGTAACCGCAGCTGATAGTCCATACTGCTGCAAACGTCGTCGAACTGTTCGTGTAGATGGTTGTTGTCTTGCAAACGTCCCCATCTGTTGACTCAGGGATCGAGACGTGGCTGCACGATCTGTTACAGCCATGCGGATAAGATGCCTGTGATCTCGACTGCTAGAGATACAAGGCCGTTGAGATCCAGCACGACGTTCCGTATTACCCTCCTGAACCCACCGATTCCATATTCTGCTAACAGTCATTGGATCTCGACCAACGCGAGCAGCAATGTCGCGATACGATAAACCGCAATCGCGATAGGCTACAATCCGACCTTTATCAAAGTCGGAAACGTGATGGTACGCATTTCTGCTCCTTACACGAGGCATCACAATAACGTTTCACCAGGCAACGCCGGTCAACTGCTGTTTGTGTATGAGAAATCAGTTGGAAACTTTCCTCATGTCAGCACGTTGTAGGTATCGCCACCGGCGCCTACCTTGTGTGAGTGCTCTGAAAAGCTAATCATTGCATATCACAGGATCTTCTTCCTGTCGGTTAAATTTCGCGTCTGTAGCACTTCATCTTTGTGGTATAGCAATTTTAATGACCAGTAGTGTATAACCACCCCGTGTTCCTCTTAGCTGCGCAGACCTCTACGTACACTAATAGTAGAAATAGATGAAGACAGGTGGTAGCGAGAAGAGCACGCGCTTCATGTGCTGCGGCTGCGCTGGGGCACCTGGTGCTCGCCAGACGCGAGACGTGTGGCCGGGGCTGAGCAAGGCCGCGCCGCGGGTCCGCGACCCTGGAGGCGGCGGCGCGCCGTGCCCCGCCGAGGTCACAGCAGCAGGCGCCGTTGCGTCACCGACACGCAACACCTCGCCTCTCCACTCCACTCCACGCCGTGGCTCGCCTGCCTTCCTTAGGCGGCGCTATTTACGGGAGCGGAGCAGAATAGCGGGCGGCCGTTTTTTTACCTGCGTTCCTCCGCCGCCTCCTCAGCTCCCCCCCCCCCCCCCCCCACTATCCCTCTGACCAAGAGCGGTGGTCTCCCCCTCTCTCTCCTACGCGGGAGCGTTTCCATTCATTCCTTCCCCTCCCGTCCACCTCGTTTCCAGCCTGCGAGCGACGTCGGCGAGTCAGAACCTGCCTCTCTCTGCCGAGCATTCTGTCTGCTCGGCGTCTAGGGCACCTTCTCTCGCGAGCGTTTCACTTCCGCTCACGTCCGTGCACGCACGCGGACGCCGAATAACGGTGGCTGTGAACGTAGAGGGACTCGCGTAGGTGGTTATCAGCCGTCAAACTTCTCTCGACTTTCAAAAATGAACATACGAATCGTTTTTTCCCTCTCTTTGTTTAAAAGTAGTTTTTCCATCACGTATGGTCTACTAAAATTCAGCTGTCAAATACAATCTAAGATAAAAAGGACGACGCGCCACGGAGGAGTTGTGCAAATCGATGACAAACTTTCGGCTGTCGATGGAAAATGAGAAATAGTAAATTTTGGCGGCCGATGAATGAATATGTGATGCTGCAGCGCAGTTTCACTGCGCCGTTGGAAGGATAGTAAATAGGGGACGTGGCGGACCAGGGGATAAAGTATTTCCGTTGGACAGTAACTATGTGTCGCAGACAGACGCGCCAATAATACAGAGGGGTCCAAAAATACGTATCCACTGTTTAAAAGTCCATAACTGGCAAACTAATTGACGGAGTTGTCTCATTTTTGGTAAAAGTGTAGCTTAAACTCCAACTTAAATATATCACTGTAGGTGTTCGAAATGGTCACCATTAACATCCACACGCAAACGATGCCGCCGAACTGCAGCACGAACTACTGACTGTAACGTGTTCAGTTGGATATTTGCACATGTATGTACGGTGAATTCTCGAAGTTCATGCAGTGTGCGTGGCTTTTGTCGATAAACGACGTTCTTTAGTGTTCCCCACAGGTAACAGTCCAGAGGAGTTAGGTCTGAGGAACGTGGTGGATACTCCACAGCACCTCTACGGCCTATCTTCCTGGTAGTAGATTTTCGTCGAGATACGCCCCAACACGATTTTGATAGTGGGCTGGAGCACCATCTTGTTGAAAGTAAACTCTTCTGTCTCCATACAAGTCTCGAATGGCAGGTAAAATGGATGTCTGCAGCTCCTGAAGGTACACCTCACCGGTACTGTGCCGCTGGAAGATGGATAGGTCGTAGAGGTGCTGTGGAGTATCCACCACGTTCCCCGCACCTAACTCCTCTGGAGTTTTACCTGTGGGGAACACTAAAGGACGTCGTTTATCGACAAAAGCCACGCACATTGGATTAACTTCGAGAATCCATCGTACATTCATGTGCAAATATCGAACTGAACACGTTGCAGTCAGTAGTTCGTGCTGTAGTTCGGCGGCATCGTTTGTGAGTGGATATTAATGGCTACAATTTTGAACACCTACAGTGATATCTTTAAGTTGGACTTTAAGCTACACTTTCACCAAAAACGAGACAACTGCGACAATTAGTTTGCCAGTCATGGACTTTTAAACAGTGGATACATTTTTTTGGACCCGTCTGTATATGCAGACGTCAGCATCTGAGAGAGAACGTCTAGGTGAGCTCAAAGAAGCCGGTGGGAGTAGTTGCCGAATCGTTCGACACTTGAATAGGAGACGCTATCCGACGATTTTAGCAGGAAAAAGTGAAATATGGCCTGACACAGCATTAGGAAGGACGATAGAATGTGACCACCCAGCGCTCGTCACAGAGGCACTCAGAGGACCTGATTCATCATTATCATCGATCCGGTGCTTCGCTGACCACAAGGGCCATTAATAGGCAGTTCACAGTAACGGATTTGAGCTCACGGCTCCCCTTGCACCGACAGCCATTGACCTCTGTACACAAACAAGCCCGTCTGCAGTGCTGTCGGGCACATTCGACCAGGAGTCTCACTGAACGGAGTACAGCTGTCTTCAGCGCTGACCAGCCACGACGTGTCGGGACACCGGACCAGAGGTGGGTTAACGACCTGACTTCCGTCCGCCATACGGCCAGACAACCAGGTCTGTGGCGCCACCTAATTTCATAGCAGGACCCCTCTGGATGTCATCCGCGCCTCCGTTGCAGCACAGCGCTATGTTGACGATATTCTACGCCCCGTTTGTTGCCCTTCGTGGCGAGCCTTACTGGGGTAGATAATGCCCGCCTGCACACGGCGTGAGTTTCTGCATGTCTTCGAGCTTGCCAAACCCTACCTTGGCCAGAAAGGCCGCCGGATCTCTCCCCAATTGAGAACGTTTGGAGCATTATGGGCAGGGCACTCGAACCATCTTGGGATTTTGACGATGTAAAGCGTCAACTGAACAGAATTTGGCACCATGTCGCTCAGGAGAACATCCAAAAACTACATCAATCAGTGTCAAACAGAAAAGCTGTTATTAACTTGCTCAATTTGTGAAGCTCAATCCTTTTTTCCCCCTTTGTATGAAGCTAATATCGCGTAAAAGGTAAAATAGCAGCCTAGTTTATGTATTCAGTATTTAATAATCAGTGATAGAAACAAAGCGATAATGTCATCCCTGTCTGGTTTACTTTGGAAGAACAGTTTGGTTGTCGCCTCCCACTTCCTCCCGCGAAGCTGACATATAATGGTGTTGTTGTAATATCCGCTCCTTCGTAGGGAGTCTAGCATATAGCTTAAACCCGTTTTACACCAGCAACTTTCTGGTCAAAATCGACTATGCGACGTGTGTGCGCCTTTCGTACCTGCATGCAAATCAGCAGCCAACCACGTCGCGTAAAAGGTAAAATAGCAGCCTAGTTTATGTATTCAGTATTTAATAATCAGTGATAGAAACAAAGCGATAATGTCATCCCTGTCTGGTTTACTTTGGAAGAACAGTTTGGTTGTCGCCTCCCACTTCCTCCCGCGAAGCTGACATATAATGGTGTTGTTGTAATATCCGCTCCTTCGTAGGGAGTCTAGCATATAGCTTAAACCCGTTTTACACCAGCAACTTTCTGGTCAAAATCGACTATGCGACGTGTGTGCGCCTTTCGTACCTGCATGCAAATCAGCAGCCAACCACGTCTCGAGTGTTGTCTATGACGTCAGTGATCTATATAGACTGTCCCGAGTGTGGAGCTCTGAATTTCCCCGTATGCTGCGTAGTGCGCATGCGCACAAACAGTGTATTCTGGCAGCGTCTGCTACATTATGAAGTTAACGTATCTTAATTATTTTCGGCCATAATGGCTACGTTTGTGAACCGTGACTGTGTGGGATAATATTTATCTCTAGCTTCTGCTACCAGCAACTTCTATATTTCATTTTTACTCTAACATAATACAACGCGTTTCGAACATGTTCTGTTCATCTTCAGCCGGCCGAAGTGGCCGTGCGGTTAAAGGCGCTGCAGTCTGGAACCGCAAGACCACTACGGTCGCAGGTTCGAATCCTGCCTCGGGCATGGATGTTTATGATGTCCTTAGGTTAGTTATGTTTAACTAGTTCTAAGTTCTAGGGGACTAATGACCTCAGCAGTTGAGTCGCATAGTGCTCAGAGCCATTTTGTTCATCTTCAGGCGTTTATACATACATACATATAGAGAAATATTAGTTAAAAATAAACAGTCTTAAACTAGATTAATCTAGAACTCTTTGTCCATTTTTTTTACTGTAGCTGCTGGTGTGGCATTTGGGGGGGAGGAGGGGGGAAGTGTATGGCTAGAAGTCGAAATCAGTGATGTCTTCTGCTGGTTTTCTTCCTTGTGGTTGACTATGTATGATATCACAACCTGTATAGGATGCAGGTAGATTTGCATCAGTTATGTGTTACGAAAATAGTGTGAAAGGCTTTTATATGACAGTTGATCACTTCATCTTGCTGCTTCACTTGTATCACTGGTGTAATGGCGGAGCTGTTGATTGACATTATACTGTTGCACATTGTATTTTGTCACTGATTGCCAACGTAATTCACTGCACAAATTGCTTCAACGTTATGCACGCAACACAAGATGGCGGACTGTAGCATGTGAGTTTGTATCGATTATCGAGGTTTTGTATCGATATTCTTGATACTGACAGATTTGTAGTCAATTATTTACATTGACATATCTTGAATCTATTGAGATAGAGAAGAATTTTGAGTTTTTGGTTTCGGTTATTTCCTTAAGAATGTTATCTCCATGCTTTGTATCATGTATGAAAATTTCCATTTCTTCCATGATATCCGTTCTTTTACTTTTTCCTATTTTGTGTAAAATTTCGAGGCTGTCTTCGATTTTCAAAGGGTGGCCTGTGTCTTTAATGTGAGTTGCTACTGCTGACTTGTTACATTTATCAAGTCTGTAGCAGTCTAAATGTTCTTTGAATCGGGTTCTGAAACTTCTGCCTGTTTGGCCGATATAATATTTATTACACTGGCTGCAGGTAATTTTGTAAATGCCAGATGCATTAAGACTTGTATCTGGTGGTTTTATATTGTGAATAAGCTTCCTACTTAGGTTGTTGTTGGTGTTGAAGCTGATTTTTACTTCTGTGTTTTCGAATACTCCTGCTAATTTGTCAGATACTATTCCAAGTTATGGCATTTTTACATATTTGACAGCTGGGGCACTGTCAGTTGTGAGTGTAGTTTGATGTTGCTTGTTCAGTTTATTTTTTATCTCTTTAAGTTGTAGCGGGACTTTGAATTTCGCCGCGCTACACTCGTTCCCTCAGATAAAAATATCCCGTCGCAGCGGTATGAGCGCTCGACGGCAGAGAAAATACCAAAATTGTAACCTTTTTTGTTTTCTATCCGTTTTCAATTGTCTCTTGATAGCCGTAGCTTAAGGCAGACGTGATCGGATTCTGACGTAAAAACTTAATGGCTAATCTTGATCTGATTGTAATGTGTAGACATTGTGGAAGTTATTAAGAAATTCGGTGGATGGAAGTAGCAAAGTGAATTAAACTGCATACAGTATCAAGATGATTTTAATTGATATAAATTAGTGATCCCTGGACTATTGCAAGATTTCGGAGCAGATTTTTTCACGCTGAAGTGAAGGAGATTTTTGAAGACGTGGACGCCGCCCGAAAGAATATAAGTTAATCTGGTAAAGGATTATCTCTCGTCTACGCCACTTCCCCTTGTCAGTTACATTCTGTTATTCTCTGTTTCTTTTCAATAACTTTTGTAGTGGAAATTAGTTTAACTTTTGCTCAAAAACGCCAAAAGGACCACCCCAGCAATAGCTTTTCCGAATAACGAAGTCCGATAGCTTTTCAGTAATACAAAGTCCGATTTGCTTTTCATTCTTTCCCTTTTTCATGGTCACTCTTCTCCCATTTTTTTTATTAACCACTACAAAGTGTAGGACCAACGTGTTACTTACGTTTCTGATGAATCGTTCTTTAGTAAAGGTGGAACATCATTCTCAAGATAACACTTCGTTAAGTAGTGCATCAAGTGATGCTTTGCTAGTCAAAGACAGCTGTAAATAATCCTGTATACCTGTGGTTAAGAAATGTGCCAAAGTTAAGTAAATCTTTTATTCATTTATGTAATAAAGTGAAATAACATTTGATGTGTTCTAGCTTTCTGAAGTTTCAGCATTATAAGTGAACTTTTACTTTCTTTCTGTAGAAAAAGAAAAAATAAAGTCAAATGGCGGTGTGTTCATTTAAAAATTATTATATGACTATTACTCAACAGTATCAAAAACTGTTTGCACTTTACTACTTGTATACATATAAATTTGAGCTTTTAAGACAACGGTTACAAATTTGAAAAACAGGCAGGTTTGCTTATATACCTTGTTAGCACGTGCTGCTTACCTGGTTTTTATGGTTGTACTGCACTTGTTTCCTTTGCCAGGCTGTCTTCTGCAACCATATAGAAATTTTCTACATTAAATTCTGTATGGCTGCAGATGACAAATTGTGAAACAAAACAAGTGCACTAACAAACATCAAAAAAAAAAAAAAAAAAAAAACAGGAAAACACCATGGGCTAACAAGGTGTATACGCAAAACTGTCTTCTTCAAATTTGTAAATATTTTCTTAAAAACTCAAATTTATACATGTACAAGCAGTAAAGAGCATTTTTCCTGTTTTGTAGAAAGAAAATAAAATCCACTGATGATGCTGAAACTTCAGCGAAACATGTATGGGAAAGAAAAGAAAAGATAAAACGGTGTTCTGCTCAAGGCAGACCTCGTCCAGGAACAAATCTATTTGTAAGCAAAATGGAAAGAAGAGCTTCAGCCACAAGATGATACAC
Organism: Schistocerca serialis cubense; assembly: GCF_023864345.2. Lineage (NCBI taxonomy): Eukaryota > Metazoa > Arthropoda > Insecta > Orthoptera > Acrididae > Schistocerca > Schistocerca serialis. The sequence goes on from NC_064645.1 coordinate 406,328,700, forward strand.
GAACTTGGTTCAAATGGCTTTAAGCACTATGGGACTTTACATCTGAGGTCATGAGTCCCCTAGACTTAGAACTACTTAAACCTAAATAACCTAAGGACAACACACACATCGATGCCCGAGGCAGGATTCGAACCTGCGACCGTAGCAGCAGCGCGGTTCCGGACTGAAGCGCCTAGACCCGCTCGGTCACAGCGGCCGGCATACATGAACTAATTTAGTTGCTATCACCGTTGTACATGAAGGCTGCTGACCTGGGGAAGTTTATTTAGGTTTCCCTGGCACTGTCGTCGGAAACGCATTGTATTCACGGTGCTACTATTGATCAGGGCCGTCTCAGTGCGATCGCAATGTAATTAAAGGCTTAGGCCGCACATCGTGGACTGATCGATACCCTAACATGGCTCTGCGCGGTGCGTCGTGCCGAACAGGCGATAAAGGAGTCATCGTAGCAGGCGCGTGAAGAAGATCGTGCATTCAGTCACTTAGGTACAGGAATAATTAACATTCCATCAGAATTTCAAAAATAATTGGGGGAATGGGGGAAGCAGCAACAAAACGACTATTCACACTGGTGTGCACGATATATGAGTCTGGTGATATATCATCTGACATTCGGAAAATTATCATCCACAAAGTTCCTAAGACGCCAACAGCCGACAAGTGCGAGAATTATCGCACAATCAGCTTAACAGATCATGCATCCGAGTTGCTGACAAGAATAAAATACAGAAAAATAGGAAAGAAAATTGAAGATGTGTTAGATGGCGGTTACTTTGGCTTTAGAAAAGGTAAAGACACCAGAGAGGCAGTTCTGACGTTGCGGTTGATAATGGGAGCAAGACAAAAAAAAGTCAATACACATTCAAAGGATTTGTCGACCTGGAAAAAGCATTCGACAGCATCTAATGGTGCAAGAGGCTCGACATTCTGGGGAAAATAGAGGTATGAAATAGGGAGAGACAGATAATATATAACATGTACAAGAGCCAAGAGGGAATAATAAGAGCTGAAATGCAAGAACGAAGTGCTAGGTTTAAAAATGATGTAAGACAGGGATGTAGTCTTTCGCCACTACTGTTCAGTTCATACATGGAAGAAGCAATGATGGAAATAAAAGAAAGATTCAAGAGTGGAATTAAAATTCAAGGTGAGAGGATATCAGTGAGAAGATTCGCTGATGGCATTGCTATCAGTGAAAGTGAAGAAGAATTCCAGGATCTGCTGAATGAAATGAACAGTCTAATGAATACTGAGTATGGAATGAGAATAGATCGAAGAAATACGACGCTAAGGAGAAGTAGCTGAATTGAGAACAGCGAGAAACTTAACGTCAGGATTGATTGTCACGAACTGGATGAAGTTAAGGAATTCTGCTGCCTTAGCAGCAAAATAATACTTGACGGACGGAGCAAGGAGGACGTCAAAAGCGGACTAGCACTGGCAAAACGGGCATTCCTGGCTGAAAGAAGTATACTAGTATCAAAAATAGGACTTAATTTGAGGAAGTGACGCTTCACAGCTGTTTTCAAAAATGGCTCTGAGCACTATGGGACTTAACATCTATGGTCATCAGTCCCCTAGAACTTAGAACTACTTAAACCTAACTAACCTAAGGACATCACACAACACCCAGCCATCACGAGGCAGAGAAAATCCCTGACCCCGCCGGGAATCGAACCCGGGAACACACAGCTGTTTTAAATCATGGCAAAGAAATGGTGCGTAGTACGCATGAGTTGGTTGTGTATAATCAGTACAGCAATATACAGGGGTGGGCAAAAGTATGGAAACGACAAAAACACATTACCATGACTAATATGGTTAGCTTCCACTCGCCTCTGAAGGGATAAATACAAGTATTTTATGGTTTTCAAGGGAATCTTCGACCTTCTTCCTCCAAAACAGTGGCGAGCCCAGGTAACGACGATAGAAACGGATAGCGATGATGCATCCTTCTCTCCAAAGTAGATCATAAAGGATCAATAACACCGACATCGGGTAACCGCAGGGACGTACGACATTTCATCCTCATATTCACAAAACCACTCCTGTACATTGTGAGAGGTTTGAACAGGGGCCCTACAGTCACCACCGGGGAACAAACATTGTACCATAGAATGGACCTGGTCAACTTGTATGGTCTCACAATCGTTGGCAATAAGAGAACCTTGCAGACCATGGAATACCATTATATGGTTGCCCAAATCACCTCCAAACCCCCACAATGTTTCACTATTGGTACATAAATTCGTCCACAAGTTGAAAACAGATGAAAGAAGACTCATCTAACCACACTTCCATAGCTCCATAGTCTTAGTTTGATGGCTCCATCACCACAATCTCGTGGTACGGGTATTTGAAGTCATTGACGAATTCGTCCGCCTTGCAATTCCCAGCTTATGGAGGTCTCTTCGTCTTCTTTTGGTGCTGACAGCGTTCACAAGAGCGACTTTCAATTCTGCAGTGACTTTTTCAGTTGACGGCTCCTTATTTTTCGTCATAATGACTCCGTGGCCGATATTTTGCTGCTTTCCCCGTTGTCTGTTGCGGTATATTGGTTCAAATGGCTCTGAGCACTATGGGACTTAACTTCTGAGGTCATCAGTCCCCTAGAACTTTGAACTACTTAAACCTAACTAACCTAAGGACAACACACACTGTAAGTAGGCTGTTTAGGTTTTTTTATTGGTAACGCCACGTAGCGCTCTGTATGAAAATCTCTGGCTGTGATGCGTGCAGCCTGTGGCTGGTTTGCATTGTTGTTGGCTATTGTAGTGTTGGACAGTTGGCTGTTAACAGCGCGTAGCGTTGCGCAGTCGGAGGTGAGCCGCCAGCAGTGGTGGATGTGGGGGAGAGAAATCGCGGAATTTTGAGAGCGGATGATCTGGACGTGTGTCCATCAGAAACAGTACATTTGTAAGAATGAATGTCATGAACTGCTATATATATTCTGACTTTTGAACACTATTAAGTTAAATACATCGTTTGTTCTCCATCAAAATCTTTTATTTGCTAACTATGCCTATCTGTAGTTAGTGCCTTCAGTAGTTAGAATCTTTTATTTAGCTGGCAGTAGTGGCGCTCGCTGTATGGCAGTAGTTCGAGTAACGAAGATTTTTGTGAGGTAAGTGATTCATGAAAGGTATAGGTTATTGTTAGTCAGGGCCATTCTTTTGTAGGGATTATTGAAAGTCAGATTGCGTTGCGCTAAAAAATATTGTGTGTCAGTTTAAGCACAGTCATGTAAAATTTTTCTAAGGGGACATTTCAACACATCCATGCCCGAGGCAAGATTCGAACCTGCGACCGTAGCGGTTCCAGACTGTAGCGCCTAGAACCGCTCGGCTACTCCGGCCGGCTGTTGCGGTATAAATATTCTCTGTTGTGCTTATTGTAAAACCAAACATTTCACGGAAGCACCCGTCATACGAGCACCTAGAGTTTGCCCACTTTCGACTTCACTCAGCTCACCACTACTCACAAAGCTGTTCTGACCACGACTGGCAGTGTTGAGGACACTGCACACAGGTGCCGTTCGTGATCAAACACAACAGTGCAACCTGCAGCCTTGACTGACGTCTGCATTTACCTTCAAACAGGCGTTTCTCGCGGTGTTTCCATATTTTTATCCAACCCCTGTAAGTGGACGTGGAGACGGAACAGAATTGTAGACAGGAGCTGTCGCGTTTGGACTTTCCCATGACCACAAAGTTGCTCTGTTTCTTAATGTATCAACGTGGAGTGTCCACGTGCGTACAGGGAATATTGTACCACACGCAGCCACGTAACGCAGCATAACAATAGCGCTCGTAAAAATGTTCTCACCGACAGGGCCCGGAAATTGTCACACCTTGTCAAGGACAGTGCTGCTGCTCTCGCCGAAAGTAGGTCCGACACAACCGGTTTCCGAGAAAGCACTGCAAATGGACCTGCAGGCGTAGGACTTTGGGACATAACATTACAGTCTTCTTTATATTCTCCTTGTTTGCGACAATTAAAATTATTTGTTAAATATTTGCACATTTATTCTTTGTTACTATAACATTACAGTCTTCTTTAAATCCTCCTTGTTTTCAAAAATTCAAATTATTCTTTGAATATTTGCACATTTCTACTTTGTTAAAAATTCCTGCAAAATCTTGAGTTATGTCTAAATCCAGTAAATAATAGTGTTCTTTTTTAAGTTCTTCCAAAATCTCTGGTAACTCTCTTAAAAGCGTTTCGAGTTTAACAAAAGCGATAGGATTTTTACATTTTTGTTCTATAATTTTTATATCATTGTTAATAATTTGTTTAGTTCCTTTAATTGTTTGTGTATTGGAATATAATAAATATGGAATTTTTGCTTTAACTCTATGTCCAGCCAAATTAAATTTAGAAAATCTAGATCTTAAAAAACTGTTAAAACTAGCACATGCTGGTTTTTATACAAGAAGTTTTCCATTTTTCATTTCTCCTTCGTAATCTATAAAATCCATTATTTTAACAATCATAATATTATCACAAAAAAGTTCTGTAATTGGTTTAAATTCTTCTAATTTCTGTTCTCCATTTGTATAGATAATATCTCCAATATTTCTAACAAGACTGTTATTGTTTAAATTTTCTGTTAGTAACCATAATACAAATCTTTTGTTGGTTGGTTTTACCTTACTTCCCAAAAGTTCTGTTATAGAATATTTCTTTTTGTTTGTAGTGCTCATTTTAATTTCAGCTCCTATTTGTAGAGGAAAAAATTTATAAGTTTTGCAAAAAGTAGCTAGGATTTAAAAAGGTTAAAAATTACAAAAAATAAAAACTAGTTGAAACTGAGCAGCTAAAAGCATAGCGATGTGATTTTCGTACCTATCGGAATAAAGTTATTTTATTCATCGTGTGGGTGTGTTTGCTTAGTAAATTATCCCCTAGTGTGCCCAAGTGATCATTTTGTAAATCGATTTTTAAATCTAATCTCAAGTGATCTATTTATAAAAAATCGAACATGTCGGTAAATTATCTGTGAGTGCGCTCAACCTACCCAGTTATTACTATGGTATCTCACCCCAAATTGTGGTCAGTCGCCGGCCGGAGTGGCCGTGCGGTTCTAGGCGCTACAGTCTGGAACCGAGCGACCGCTACGGTCGCAGGTTCGAATCCTGCCTCGGGCATGGATGTGTGTGATGCCCTTAGGTTAGTTAGGTTTAATTAGTTCTAAGTTCTAGGCGACCGATGACCTCAGAAGTTAAGTCGCATAGTGCTCAGAGCCATTTTGTGGTCTGTCACCCCATCAAATTTCGTTTGGTCCGCTAAATCAACCGATCTTAAATCCTATTAAAGAAAAGTCTGGGACTATTTAGAACAGACGGCGAAAAGTAACAAACAATGTCGCTGCAGTTTCGCAGCTCTAGGACATATGTCTCCATCAGTGGGCGGCTGTCAGCTGGTAATTGCACACCTGGAGAAACTCGTGGACTCTCCTCCTCCCCAAAGTAAGGTCATTGCCATAGCTGGGGGTTGGGGTTATACGGTATTAGCGTGACGTCATCTGGCTGTGACTATTTTTTTTTTTTTTTTTTTGTATGTGTGCTTACGAGCTAATTAGTAAATTCGTTTCCCCGCGGCAAGTGTTGGCAGCACTGGGGGAGCACGCCCACGCGCCGGATGACGCATTGAAGTGAATTGCGTGAGGCGCCGACTCCTCCCCGCTTACCCCGACGCCCGGCGTCTGTGTGGGCAGACGGTGACGCGACTCAGCAGAAGTCCAGGCGTCTGCCGGCCCGCATAGGGGGGACTCCACTGTTAAAGTAAGAAATACGGGCTCCGGCGAGACTTTCGGCACAGTACCAGCGTTTACTCTCCTCCGGAGAGGGCGCGTTCTAGCTCCCTCAGCTGCTGCTGCAGGTGCTGCTCTCGTAACTGACGATTCTATTAGGGAACGCTGTGTTGCTGTCGAAAGGATCGATATATGGCGTAAGCGGTACTACTATCGAGAGTGGTATGACGTAGCTTATCGAACCGTTTTAAGCATCGCTGACTGTCTGGAACAATCGGAGGTGAGCGCGCCTTTTTCAGCAGCCTTTAATGCGAGGCGGGGCAGTCCCTTGTCGCTTTGGTTTCGCATGGAAAGTTCGCATGCAGTCGACGTACACTATATGTACAAGCACAGTTTGCAGATGAGTTTCGAAGTCTTCCGCCGAATGGTAGGGCGAATGAGTGATTAATCGGTTTATTCGCGGAGGATGAGTGTATTTGTACACAAAATCAGTGTACGAATCAGTATTACCATTCTTAGTGGCATCCGTTGGCAGGCTCCATTATTATTTGAGCACTTTTTAAGATCACTGCGAACTGATACTGAAAATCAGTACGGCCATGGGAAACTTCAGTGTGATAGTGGAACTTAATTTTACTGCGAATGAGCATGGTTGGGTTCACCCATTGGTAGGCAGTGTGTTACGAACTCAATAAGCGAAGTAAATGGAATCTCTTCATAGCATTTTCTTTTGATTGGGAACTACAGCCTCGATAAACCTGAGGAAAGACATCACTCCTCCGGGATGTATCTTGAAATCGTTCTTCATTCAGCACTGCTAGTTTCGGACATAGCCCATTTTCAAACAGTCTTTATCACTTGATATTCACAAAGAAAAGAGACACACTTTCGTTTAAAGAACGGTTAGTTTTCGTCCAAAGCGTTTTCTCTGTGAAACTTCCTGGCAGATTAAAATTGTGTGCCAGACCGAGACTCGAACTCGGGACCTTGCTCTTCCATCTGAGCTACCCAAGCACGACTCACGCCCCATCCTCACAGCTTTACTTCTGCCAGTACCTCGTCTCCTACCTTCTCTGGAAACATCCCCTAGGCTGTGGCTAAGCAATGTCTCCACAATATCCTTTCTTTCAGGAGTGCTAGTTCTGCAACTTTCGCAGAAGAGCTTCTGTAAAGTTTGGAAGGTAGGAGACGAGGTACTGGCAGAAGTAAAGCTGTGAGGATGGGGCGTGAGTCGTGCTTGGGTAGCTCAGTTGGTAGAGCACTTGCCCGCACCGCGAAAGGCAAAGGTCCCGAGTTCGAGTCTGGGTCTGGCACACAGTTTAAATCTGCCAGAAAGTTTCATATCAGCGCACACTCCGCTGCAGAGTGAAAATCTCATTCCGTTTTCTCTGTGTTAACTATTCCTTAGCCAATCCGATTGACGCAAAGAAAACTGTTTCAATTAAGAACCACTGCAATAAAGCGATAGAGAGGCGACAAGAGCATTTGAAAACTGAGACTATCCATCACACCTTCACCAGAGTCCCCTTCAAATTCGAATACATCGGTGATGCCAAACCAACTCGCGCTTTTCTCACGCGACATCCTCAAATCTGTGTATCAAGGAAGTCAGTAGGTTGAGTATTTCGTGACACCCGAGAAGCATTTGACCCAGTTAACGAAAGTATAGTGATATGGTGTTTCAAATGAATTTGTGATCGATCTGAGGATTTGGTGCGAAGGAGGTGTTGCGTGTTACATTTGATGGAAAGTTGTCGACAAATGTAAAATAACTCCAGACCTCCCATAGAATGTGTGGTGCAACTCTTGCTGCTCATGTAGTATATGAATGAGCTGGCAGACAATAGTAAGACTTTTCGCAGATGACTTGGAAGTGCTATGTGAAAAAGCCTGCTCAGACTTGCTAAGATTTAAACCGATGCAGAGATTGGCAGCTTGATTTAAATGTTGTAAAATGTAAATCTTGCACCGTACAAAACGCAGAGAGCTACGCTGGTGTGCGAAACGTGAGAACGAAAGTAGCTTTCGTATGATGTGCCACTGTCAAGGAACATAGCTCGATGAAAGTGGGACTACACAGGGGAACGGCCGCTACAGTCTAGTACAGAATGTAACTGAAGAAATATTAGTTTACAAGCTCAACTGCAACCATGGTGCTGCATTCTATGTAGGCATGACAACCAACAAGCTGTCTGTCCGCATGAACGGCCACCGACATACTGTGGCCAAAAAACAAGTGGACAACCCTGTTGTTGAACACGCTACCAAACATGATACCCCTTATCTCAATGACTGCTTCACAGCTTGTGCCATATGGATCCTTCCCACCGATACCAACTTTTCTGAATTGCGCAGGTGGGAACTTTCCCTACAATACATCCTACATTCCCGTAACCCTCCTGGCCTCAACCTTCGTTAGTCACTGTCCTCACCCAACCAGCCCCTTCCCTGTTCCCATTCCAGCACTACACAGCCGTCATTTCACCGCCACGCCCAGTCTTTTAATTTATTTTTATTTTTATTTCTCTCCTTTCCGTTACTTACCCCCTCCGCACCTTCTCTCCTGCCCTCTGTCTAAACTGCAACACTTCACTGTCTGCCACTCCCACCATAATATCCCTCCCCCTCCCCACCCCAGCCTCCTCCTTACCCCCACCCAGTCGCCACTCCCATTATGCACTGGTACTGCTGCTCACAGTGTAGTTTCAGCTCTCTGAGACTGCAGACGTGTGTGCAAGTTGCGTTTGGGTGAGTGTGTGTGTGCGTGAGTGTCTGTGTGTCTACTGCTGACAATGGTCTTAATGGCCGAAAGCTATGAGTGTGTGAATCTTTTTATTGTGCCTATCGCAACTCAGCATCTCTGCTATATGATGAGTAGCAAACTTTCCTTCTCGGGTATTGAAGAAATATTCAGTAAGATTGACACAAATGATTGTTATTCAAAGACAATAATTACACTGAAACTACCGCAATTCATGATCCCATGCTGGGCACATGGTTAGTGAAGAGTTTTTGTGGTAAGCCGTTCATTCCTACACCAGCGCGGCTGACAATTGTTGGATGGTCGCTGCAGTACGTGGAAATGCTGCATTTCATCTCCCCAGTGCATTGCACATGTGCTCAAAGGGATTCAAGATGGACGAATGGGCAGACAACATCATCCGTCGAATGTCCTCTTGTCCTAATAGCTGCACCACCTGCGCTGCCGCGCGGGATTAGCCGAGCGGTCTAGGCGCTGCAGTCATGGGCTGTACGGCTGGTCCTGGCGGAGGTTCGAGTCCTCCCTCGGGCATGGGTGTGTGTGTGTGTGTGTGTTTGTCCTTGGGATAATTTAGGTTAAGTAGTGTGTAAGCTTAGGGACTGATGACCTTAGCAGTTAGGTCCCATAAGATTTTTTAAAAAAAAAAAAAAAAAAAAAAACCTGCGCTGTTCAATGCAGCTGCACATTCTCATCCATGAAACTGAAGTACCGCTGAAAAGTCGTACATGGGGAAGGTGTACAGTTTCAGAATAATGTCTAACGGTAAAAAATGGAAATGTCGTGTGGCTAGGGACTCCCGTCGGGTAGACCGTTCGCCTGGTGCAGGTCTTTCGATTTGACGCCACTTCGGCGACCTGCGCGTCGATGGGGATGAAATGATGATGATTAGGACAACACAACACCCAGTCCCTGAGCAGAGAAAATCTCCGACCCAGCCAGGAATCGAACCCGGGCCCTTAGGATTGACAGTCTGTCACGCTGACCACTCAGCTACCGGGGCGGACATGTCTAACGGTGAGTGTATTGTGTTCAAAGATTTGGATGTCAGTACGTCCATACAACATTATGCCTCCGTGGACCACCAAAACTGTTGCCATAGGAGGCCGAAATGCACGCGTTTAAGTACACGCTGACTGGCGTGAGGTCTGGAACAGTTAAGGGAATTAATAGTACCAAATAAAGTACGTAGTTGATATAATACTTAACTTTAATCCACAATTGGTGTACATCGCTCTTGACGGTACATGTTATAATCCCAATATCAAATGCTATGGCGCCTTGCTAGGTCGTAGCAAATGACGTAGCTGAAGGCTATGCTAACTATCGTCTCGGCAAATGAGAGCGTAGTTGTCAGTGATCCATCTCTGGCTAAGTCGGCTGTACAACTGGGGCGAGTGCTAGTAAGTCTCTCTAGACCTGCCATGTGGTGGCGCTCGGTCTGCAATCACTGACAATGGCGACACGCGGGTCCGACGTATACTAATGGACCGCGGCCGATTTAAAGGCTACCACCTAGCAAGTGTGGTGTCTGGCGGTGACACCACAAAAACTATCACGTTCGACAGTGTTCCTGGATACATTACGTTTTCCAACTGCAAACCACACTAGGATGCGTCCAGAGTTATTAGTCATACCGAATCTGCTCTCATCCGAGAAGAGCACGCGACCCAACTCCTCGTTGCTCGGAGATATATGCTCTCAGCGCCATCGCAAACGGTGCAGCCGTGTTATATGTGGTTTCAATTGCACCCTCTGTTCGACCTGGATCGCTTCTTGCCCGTTTCACAATGCAGCGGTAGTGTGCTGCTGTAGTTGACAGTGGCATGGCGACTGCATGACAGTGGTGTCCTTGCCGGACGACCAGTACTCTGTGTTCCGTGACGTCCAGTTTCCCGTGTACGACTGGGAGACATCTGACAACATGCTCCTGCACTTTCAATCATTTCTGCCCAGCACTTAATATGTTATTACGTTACTTTATCTAAGTCGTCCTTACGATTTGCAGAGCATTGTACTGTCCTATGACTACAACCCCAATGAGTCACACAATCAGTCAACACATACAAATGCCTGTGTGTAACCATTTCTAGGGGCTTTAAATGGCATGACCACATAATCACAATCGTAAATAAGACAGTTGGCAGACTTCGGTTCATTGATAGGCTGCAGGGAGAATGGAGTAATTCTGCAAGGAAACTGCTTACATAACACTGCTGCTCATTACGTAAGATACTTCCAAATCCGATGTATGCCCTACCAAGAAATCCTCAGTCGATTCCTATTTTGGTTCACAAAATTAAAAATGGTTGGTTTTCAGAGAGGAAACTAGAATGCCTCTCTACTTGATACGGTTTGAAAGCAAGTGTAACTGCGTTGACTAACGGTCTTAACTTTCGAAATTAGCACATTTCGCGCCCCTTTCTCACGAAAGAGAAAGACAGTACACATCAAAAAAAATTTTGCATCACCCAGTTCCCAGACCTCCTGAAGATAGGCGTTGACTGTGGATATTCTATCACAGACACAATCCCTTTGACTATTTAGAAATGTCACTAAAAACGCCCAAAGATGTAAACAATCATGCATGAGGAGCGCCTATTAGACGGAGGGGTTCGACAGCCGATCAGCTCCAGTCATTCCACCAAGAAGGAGGTACACGGCTCTGAACACTAAGGGACTTAACATCTGAGGTCATCAGTCCCCTAGAACTTAGAACTACTTAAACCTAAGTAACCTATGGACATCACACACATCCATGCCCGAGGCAGGATTCGAACCTGCGACCGTAGCGGTCGCGCGGTTTTAGACTGAAGCGCCTAGAATCGCTCGGCCGCACCGGCCGGCTACACGGCTCTGTTGTCAGTAGTTCAACCATGCCTAGACGGTCAATACCGCGGTTCGATCGCGTCCGCATTGTTACTTTGTGCCAGGAAGAGCTCTCAACAAGGGAAGTGTCCAAGCATCTCGGAGTGAACCAAAGCGATGTTGTTCGGACATGGAGGAGATACACAGGACAGGAACTGTTGATGAAATGCCTCGCTCAGGCCGCCCAAGGGCTACTACTGCAGTGGATGACCGCTACCTACGGATTATGGCTCGGAGAAACCCTTTCAGCAACGCCAACATGTTGAATAATGCTTTTCGTCCAGCCACAGGACGTCGTGTTACGGCTCAAACTGTGCGCAATAGGCTGCATGATACGCAACTTCACTCCCGACGTCCATGGCGAGTTTCATCTTCGTAACCACGACACCATTCAGCGCGGTACAGATAGGCCCAATAACATCCGAATGGACCGCTCATGATTAACATCACGTTCTCTTCACCGATGAGTGTCACATATACCTTCAACCAGACAATTGTCGGAGTCGTGTTTGGAGGCAACTGGGTCAGGCTGAACGCGTTAGACACACTGTCCAGTGAGTGCAGCAAGGTGGACGTTTCCTGATGTTTTGGGGTGGTGTTATATGGGGCCGCTGGTGGTCATGGAAGGCGCCGTAACGGCTGTACGATGCATGAATGCCAGACTACGATCGATAGTGAAACCATATCGGCAGCATATTGGAGGCGCATTCGTCTTCATGGACGACATTCCATCAGGATAACAACATCGCTCGACTGGAGTGGTCATTATGTTCTCCAGACATGAACCATATCGAATATGCCTGGGATAGATTGAAAAGGACTGTTTATGGACGACGTAACCCACCAACCACTCTGAGGCATCTACGCCGAATCGCCGTTGAGGAGTGGGACAATCTGGACCAACAGTGCCTTGATGAACTTGTGAATAGTATGCCACCACGAATAGAGGCATGCACAATGCAAGAGGACGTGCTACTGGGTATTAGAGGTACCGGTGTGTACAGAAATCTGGACCATCACCACAGAAGGTCTCGCTGTATGGTGGTACAACGTGCAATGTGTGGTTTTCATTAGAAATAGAAAGGGCGGAAGTGATGTTTATGTTGATTTCCCGTACAGGTTCCGGAACTCTCGGAACCGAGATGATGCAAAACTTTTTTTGATGTGTGTTGTTTAACGTCCCACTGAGAGACGAAGAAAAACTGGGGTTCAATGTCCCGTCGACGTCGATGGTATTAAAGTCGGATTACGAGCTCGGACTATGGAACGAGGAAGCAGGAAATTGGTTAAAGCTTTTCAAAGGAACCACTCCAGCTATCACTGTAACTGATTTAGGGAAGGCCAGTGGGATTTAGGCACTCTACCATTTGAATGGTAATCCATTACCTTAACCACTGCACTACATCATCCCGATGTATTTCAAGCCGCCCTCGAATACATTTTAAAGATGTTCTGTCAATTCAGTATATGTATAGCAATATCTTCGTATATAAAAGTTACTAGCCGTGACCGTATAGTAAAATTCTTGTCGGAACCCTTGTTTTGGAGGCTTAAACTGTTTCGGAAACGTTTGAGAAAAGCAACGTGGTGAACTGACCTTGTATTTCGCTCACCTTGTACTTCCTCCTCTTTATTTTTCACTAATCCCTACTGTTTTGATGAGACGGAAAATCGCACTGTACAATTCCTAGCTTTCCTCTTTTTTATTTAGTTTGAAATAATTTTATCATATTTCACAGTTGATGGGCCTTTATACTTATTTTTGTATTCCCGTCCTACTGATTGGAGGTTTGAGGTACTTTGGCAATTGACTTACGTAATAAAATGAATCACCTACAGCCATCCTCACGATGTTATTTATTACACGGCTAACACTTTCGATGCATCTTCACGCCTTAACTGATGCTGAGGGTGTTAACGCCATTGGTATGTACGATTCATCTCTGGCGAACATCTGTGAATCGCTTTGCGGAGACTACCTGTAACAACGATTTTGTGTCTCCATGGTTGTTACACGTAGTCCGCGAAAACCGTGTATTCAATTGGAGTTAACACCCTCAGCGTCAGTTAAGACCTGAAGATAGTGTACTGAAGCACCGAAACCGGCAGCTGTATAATAAATAACATCGTAAGGACGGCTGTAAGTGTTCCATTTTGTTACATTTATATTTATTAGTTCGAGTATGTGCTTACTAAACATCTTACTTAATTTTAATGTCTCTTACGAATAGATTTTTCGTAAGTTTTGTTTGAGGCGACAAGTAGTACGACGGGAAGCCCTGGGTCTCCTGCTTGTTACGTTGCCGCAGCGTGTGGCGCAGTTGAGGCAGCGCTGAAGAGACAAACCGGAAGCTTATGTTCCCTCTTCATCACTCTGTGTTAAATCCTCCGTCATCGCGCAATGTAGAGAAACACCCACTGGTTTCGTAACGTAACCCTCCATACGGTCAAATCACAATAAACTACGTTGTGATGGGTATTATCTTCTCAAAGTGCCGGAGATATGCTCACTTACCTTCCACGGTTTGTTTTGCTTATATGGGCTTTGCGTAACAAAGACCCGCGAGGTTTCCGCGGAGAGCGCTGAATAAATTACAGGTCTTGTTTTGCAATCTTTGTAGCAGCTCAAACAAACGACTGTCTGTATTTTTCCACAGGGGCGAAACTGAATAAGCCAACAGCGTAACGTCAAATGCAAATAATGGCGTACGAGATTCAAGTAGATCTTGCGAGCAGACAGCTCACTGATAACGTAACGGAACATAGCCTGATGGTTACAGCTTTAAGTCTTGGTAGCGAAGATGCTGCCAGGAAGAACACAGCTCTGGCTGTTAGGTTGTACTTCTCTTAAGTTTCAGCAACAGTGTCATTACAGCAATGTTGTTGTTCTCGTGAACTCACCGCTCTCAGAGTTCAAACTACAATCGATATATGATCGATTACTACTGACTAAATACTTTAATTATCGTATATTAGAAGTTGGTTCTAACATAACGTCAATTTTAGATTACAGCATAAGTTCTCTGCAATTTCCTGTTTCTTATCATAATAGTCATTGTACAGATATTTACCCTCAATGGTTTTCACCAAACGAATTTATTTTTCGCTTCTGTTTTCCTACTGAGACATTATGCGCAACGTTGACAACATTACTTGACACGGAACACCTTTCATTCATGTTTGGCGGGGCTCAGCTTCCAAAGCTAATCACTCCGCTATGAAAGCACTGTACCACTTGATTTTAGACATTTTTAGAAACGGGTTATTCAAGTAAATGAACTTTCTCATTCGAAGCAGGATGTCAAAAACCTCGATTCGACACCTGGTCCCCGGTAGAAGACCGCATTATAATTAATACGAATAAATTGCAACATGGATTGCTTTTCATACGCGGTTTCTATACAAAATCTGTGTCCAGAATCTAATTCCCTACATGAAATGCTTTCATTTGACATGGATGACGACAGTTTTCTATTTTTTTTTTGGGGGGGGGGGGGTTTTTTGTGAAGTGTTTTCTTTGTTTCTAGCCAACATCAATCACTGTCTTATAAACATGAGTCTCTGAGGGACTTTGTTTTGTATCACTGAACCACATAGTATATTGGCCTTCAACTTAAATTAATGATATTTTCACCAATAATTGGCTTAAGAGTCATATCGTCATTACGGAGTATGGCTCATGTGGCGCTTGGACAATGACGTGACGAACACAGTTTAAATGAAGCAAGTTCAGCTGAAGGTGGAGAAATGTGAGGGAGTTACAGGAGGAAACACGGAATGTGCCACAAGTGCTACTTCTCTACACGTCAGAGAGTTTATGACACACGTTTCGACTATTTTGAATTCACCACAACATTTCAATAAATACAGCCTTTTTATGTTTGAAAGCGAGAAATAGACAAAGGTATCGCAGTGTGGTATGGAACACTGTCAAGTACAACAACGCGTATATCTGGGAGAATTTTGAACACTTCGGTCTTGTAACATACTTAATACCGGTATTCTCTTAAATTTTCTGTAAGGATATATGGACGCTTTTCTGTTCCTATGCTGTACACGACCTATCAACTTTGTGCATCAGTTTTCTTCTGAGGAATTTTATCATTAGCAACTATATCTTCTGCTTAGGAAAAAAAATGTTGATTCTGCAGAGCACGTGAACAACAGCCGCGCTACAGACTTTACCTACCGCTCGCGGGATAAAATGGCTCTGACCACTATGGGACTCAACATCTGAGGTCATCAGTCCCCTAGAACTTAGAACTACTTAAACCTAACCAACCTAAGGACATCACACACATCCATGCCCGAGGCAGGATTCGAACCTGCGACCGTAGCGGTCGCGCGGTTCCAGACTGAAGCGCCTAGAACCGCTCGGCCACCGCGGCCGGCGCTAGCGGGAGAGCACGTGATACCGCGCTCACGCTTAGTTTCACTACACGTCGCCGGAATAGGTATTTCAGACGAGCATTAAGTGCAAGTGCGTCGGATGATGGGTTCCACCAGCCGAAATCAGTAATGGCATAAATAAAGTGGTTGCCTGCTGTATTTACCCATTACTCATTGTACTGTCAATCGATTGATTAACGCATATGTATAAGACTCGACTTGATTTACGAACAAAAACAATCTGTTGTCCAGTTGCCATTTATTCTTTGTAATCCGTCTTATGAGGGTAATGTAGATCTCCGCCGGTAATGAATACTAAAGCGTAAGCAACGTATAGGAGCATATGTCTAGTCACCAGTAGCCAGAGAACTAGAGTGTGATGTAACAGGGCGTCCGCATGTAGGGACCGCAAGTGATACACAGAAAGCGAAGAGCGTGAGTTCCGCCCTGATAGGTATGTCTCTCAGATTCTCCAACCACAAAGTAACCACTGGTTCGCACAAAATGACATAGGCTTCTAGAGGACACTGGCCACAGTGTTCTAGATTTTTTTCCTTTCTCCTGAGCTAAAAACGAATATCAGGGATTAGTTGTTGCGGGACTCCCAAATCCACCAAAACTATATATATATATATATATATATATATATATATATATATATATATATATATATACAGCATAAGCTACTTCCTGTAGCTACTACAGCTACTTCCTGTAATTGCTGTAGTTATGAAGATTTTCTATGAGGTAAGTGACTTATGAAAAAGAATGGGGTTTGCACTGTTGGAATTCGTGATTGAGATAAGGTTAAGCAATTGAGAGAGTTGGAGGTAGTTTCATATTTCTTTAATTTCATATATATATATATGCGCATCAAGCGAATTTTTATCTGCTTTTATATAAGATATTCCTAGTGGAGACTCAGTGTTGGTAGGAACTGCATTGTAATATATATATATATGGACATGATATTCTTAGTGGAGACTCAGTGTTGGTAGGACCTGCATTGTAATGTGAGATGAAATGATGTTTTATAAGAAAATACGCAAGAAAATGTATGATGATGGATGTTTGGTTGATAATGTTTGGGCAGTGGAATTATTGACAACTATATTATATTTGGAACTGGATGTCACATGAATAAGGTAAAATTTTCTAAATACTTTGTTTGCTCTTCAACAAAATCTTTCTTTCGATAACCATATGCCTCCTAGTAGTTAGAGTCTATAGTAGTTTGAATCTTTTTATTTAGCTGGCTGTAGTTGCTACTTCCTGTAATTGCTGTAGTTATGAAGATTTTCTATGAGGTAAGTGACTTATGAAAAAGAATGGGGTTTGCACTGTTGGAATTCGTGATTGAGATAAGGTTAAGCAATTGAGAGAGTTGGAGGTAGTTTCATATTTCTTTAATTTCATATTTTTTGGATTTATATTATTGTCAGGATTTCTTGCAATTCAGGGCCATTCTATTGGGTTAATTATTGGAAGTCATGTTGTCAATGTATAACAGTCAGATTGCGTTTGGCTTGTATATTGTGGGTAATAAATGAATAGGTTAAGTTTGAGTTGTCTTTGTCAGGGAAATTCGGTAGGTCAGTGTTTAATAAAAATAATTAAAGAGGTAGTTTCACCTGTATAGCTGCCTCCTGCATGTAATGGACTCTTGACCCAAAACCCTTCCACCGTATGGCGCAAGTCGACGAATCTGCAGCCTACATGGTCACAGAACCTTCTGAGCCTCTGATTCAGACCCTTCACTCGGCCCTGTACCAGAGGTCCACAATCGGTCCTGTTGACTATGCTGCAAAAAGTGAGCTCTGCTTTGTCTCGCAAGCAAAACTGGCATCCTTTACCATTTCAGACATCCACTCGAAACCCGAGAGAATCTCTGGTGGTACAAAGCGACACACTTTATTGGTACCGACGTGAGCCGCCAGCTGCGGTTGGTTGCAGTCTATGGTCTCCGTGGCATCTGGAAGGACCCGTTCTATGTCTCTGTACCACACGGAGTGCACACTGCCTTTCTATCCCTCCTTGGCAGCTGTCTCCCAAAGGGGCCCCATAACTGTTGGAGCTCCTAACTACCAATAATCACAACCTCTGTGATTGCTCGCATCTCTCAGGCTGAGAGGCTTCCTCCGAAACAGAACGAGCGTCTGCACCTGGCTGAATGACATTGTCAGCCACAGATACCACCTGTAATCTGTTTTTCAGGCTAATCGAGGAGGCCTTATGTTCGGCCTCCTGAGGGGACTTTTGCAGCCTGTCATGCCCCAAGGTGACCTACTACTCGACCACAGGTGAGGGGTCAACCTCAATCTGAGCAGTAACTGAGATGACCACTGGTGTGGACCAATCGGCAGACTTGTGGGCCGTACTGGATGTCCGTTGGACACCACTGCCGGCCCACAACAGTGATGGCCATCCACTGAAGTCTCAGACTGTACAACCAAAGCCATAACAGCCTGGAGCTGAGAGCAAAGTGTCACCAACTCGGCTCGCAGCCGCACACAGCCATCACAATCCCTACCCATACTAAAGACCGTGGAAAACTACATTCACAGACAAACAAGGACAATCGACACGCACTACAGAACTCTGCTGTAGACACGGAGGAAAACGCAAGAACTGTGTCTAGTGTATTAGATTAACATGCAGAGACTCAAAAATAAGTCTAACAAAGCACACAGGCGCGATTAAATAATTCGTTCCTGGTTAGGAACTCCTGAAATGTCACAAAATCGGTTACATCCCTATAGCTGCTGTGTCTCGGCTGGCGACTGTTGTTGTCTCGTCTAGGGACGTCTGCTCTCAAAGCTTTGAGAATAATCCACATTGCGATTGAGAGCGCCTCTATTGCAGCGTCTGCCACGGAGTTGGTTGATCATTTCTGTGGTGCTTTTGTACTGATTAAATGAATCTGCAACGAAACGCACTGTTCTATTTGGATCTTGTCTATCTTGTACACATCCCATATAATGAGGAATATTCAAGTATTGGTAACACGTGCAAGGTGCATCCAGTCAGATTTTGTAAACAGTTTGATTGCATGTGGAACGGTCTGTACACATTTATTAACGCATGATGGAGTCCTTGTTAAGTCATTATTTTTTGAACTCTCAAGCAGGTTTTAACTGTTTTTCGCTTCATGTTCCTGGAAAGCTACTTATTTTTTAGCACAGTGACCAAGATGTCTACAGATCTCAGGCAATCAGTTCTTACTATTTTCTGCTTATCCACGTGTTGCACCAGCTCTCGTTGAGTGGACGAGATAGAAGATGGTTTACGACCACTGGCGAGAGCAGCTACGGACCACTGGAACGAACAGTCCTAACTTGAAGAAAGTTGTATCCTCCTTTCCCGCAACACTTTTAGCAGAGTCAGTAGTTATGGTTCAATGGTGAAGTGATAGACTAGGAATCGAAAGGCGGAGGGTCCGATTCCCGGTCAATCTTAGGATTTCTCACGTTTTCCACTTCTTTTACCTCCGGTAAAATTTGTCGCCGTGAAAAATTTCGCGTTACAGCGTGGTTCGGACTCCCCCAGCCCCCTCACACACACACACACACACATTGTTATAACTGGCTGAGTAAGACGGTTCAAAGAATCGAGTAAGGCGGCGTCGTTCCACCTCCAACACGACCGCGCCAAACACTTTGATATACAGCCAACATTCCGCTTGCTGAGAGCGCCAGCTTTTTAAAAATATTTATCAGTATCAGGCAATACTGACCCTACGGCTTATCTTAGAAGCTAGATTTAGAAAAGGCAAACCTACATTTCTAGCATTTATAGACTTAGAGAAAGCTTTTGACAATGTTGACTGGAATACTCTCTTTCAAATTCTGAAGGTGTCAGGGGTAAAATACAGGGAGTGAAAGTCTATTTACAATATGTACAGAAACCAGATGGCAGTTATAAGAGTCGAGGGACATGAAAGGGAAGCAGTGGTTGGGAAGGGAGTGAGACAGGGTTGTAACCTCTCCCCGATGTTATTCAATCTGTATGTGGAGCAAGCAGTAAAAGAACAAAAGAAAAATTCGGAGTAGGAATTAAAATCCATGGGGAAGAAATAAAAACTTTGAGGTTCGTCGATGACATTGGAGGACTTGGAGGAGCAGTTGAACGGAATGGACAGTGTCCTGAAATGAGGATATAAGATGAACACAAACAAAAGCAAAACGAGGGTAATGGAATGTAGTCGATTTAACTCGGGTGATGCTGACGGAATTAGATTAGGAAATGAGAGACTTAAAGTAGTAAAGGAGTTTTGTTATTTAGGGAGCAAAATAACTGATGATGGTCGAAGTAAAGAGGATATAAAATGTAGACTGGCAATGGCAAGGAAAGCGTTTCTGAAGAAGAGAAATTTGTTAACATCGAGTATAAAGTTAAGTGTCAGGAAGTCGTTTCTGAAAGTATTTGTAGGGAGTGTAGCCATCATGTATGGAAGTGAAACGTGGACGATAAATAGTTTAGACAAGAAGAGAATAGACGTTTTCGAAATGTGGTGCTACAGAAGAATGCTGAAGACTAGATGGGTAGATCACGGAACTAATGAGGAGGTATTGAATAGAATTGGGGAGAAGAAGAGTTTGTGGCACAACTTGACTAGAAGAACGGATCGGTTGATAGGACATGTTATGAGGCATCAAGGGATCACCAATTTGGTATTGGAGGGCAGCGTGGAGGGTAAAAATTGTAGAGGAAGACCAAGAGATGAATACACTAAGCAGATTCAGAAGGATGTAGGCTGCAGCACGTACTGGGAGATGAAGCAGCTTGCACAGGATAGAGTAGCATGGAGAGCTGCATGAAACCAGTCTCAGGACTGAAGACCACAACAACAACAACAACATTATTTGTTTACAATGTTACGTTTCTCAGTGCATCATATACAACGTAGCCTCCATCTTGCCCTCCACTTAGACACTGGCATCCTTTTCTGTCCAGTCGCTCGTTACTCGTTCGTAGAACTAATAGAACGTCGTCTTGTTGGTCCATTCTGCGTCCTGTGATCTCGTGTGCTCTGTTCAGTTTTAGAGATTACACCTTGTGTGCGCCAACAAGCTACTAAACGCAACGACAAAACTTGTAATTATTGCAATACAACGCTCTGAGATGTTACGCCGCAACGCTTGTCATGCTGAGAGGTAACGATGTTATTCATTGTAACAGACGTAAAGCAGTTGTATGTACAAGCTCCCGCGTAGTGAAGTGTCACCACAGGGGATGAATGCAGCGGACAAGAGAAAGCTCGTTTGTACTCCACGCGGCCGGTGACAAGGCCCCGAAAACAACTGAACAGCTGCACGCGGCGCGTTCTAGTCGTCGCTGGAAGGGGGGGGGGGGGGGGGGGGGGGGCGGAGGACCTGATAGGCTGTGTGGAGGGCGTGGCGCGCGCATATCGATCTGCCACGGGTCGATACGGCGCGGGGGCTCGACCCACGCGTCACTTGTTTTGCTATGGCTGTGCGTCGCGCTGCGTAACTGGGACGTGCCATTTCTCCCTCCCGTCTTTCCGCCGCATCCCTCATCGTGTGTCTTTTTTTCTCCTCCCCCCTCTCCACACAAGGAATATTAGGTTCCTTCGAGATACAGCTGAAGCCGTTGGAATTTCGGAATGGGTTCGACGCAGACTTTCTCCCAGTTCCCGTGGTTTGTGACTGGGTGAAAACGGTTCGAATGGGGGCAATGGACGGTTCCACCTAATTTCGACTGATCAGAGGAAATTCTTCTGGCTGACTCCAGATCCTTTAATAAACCTGTTCCAAAGAAATCAGTGCGCACATGCCATAATATTTTGTGTTCGGCCTCGCAGATTCTTATTGAATCTTGCTAGCCTTTTAAAGGAACAGTACATCTCAACCTCGTGAAAATTTAAAACATCCTAGTTTAAATTTTTTCCCTCTGAGGGATTTAACCGCAGAAATGTACTGTATGTATAACACAAAAGTACCTCAGCATCCTCTGTTAACATCACTTTCAAAATGAATAAATTTTCTCTCTACTACTCAGGGATACAATCACAAAGAGCCGATAATTGCTATATATGATATACACAAATTAACTTGGCTCACTTAAGAGATGAGGTGGCACAGGTAAAAATAAACATGGTATGTTGTACCACATATATTAGTGAAATTAAGCTGCATACCAAATCCATATCAAGTGGACACATTGCAGGCCACTCCCTACCAACTAAACCAATGATAATTTTTCTTCAAATCAGATAATTTCCGGCATTTGTAATATTTGGGCATTTGCTGCATATTAGTGTATTAACATTAGTACTAATTTCTGCAATGTATTGTCAATGAGAAACAGAATTTGTGTTACCAAAATCAATGAGACAAGCTTATCAAATTTGTCATCATATGTATATAATCAAAATATGTAAACGAAAACAGGATCTTGATGAGGAAGATGGTGTCAGGATTAATTAAGAACTTCAATTAGCATTTTGTATCGCTGCTTGTCCAAGAAGTGGTGATCACAACTGGAAAGCAGAAACCTTTGACCCAATTTCATTCATCATAACCGAAGTTTTTGTAAAGCCTACAGCTGTCATTCATTCTTTAAATGACGAAATACTGTACCACTTACGTATTTTTATACGCTTAGCACGACGCGTTTCGAGAATTTCTAGTTGTCATAAGCAAATGTTTACGTTAGTATTTGGTGTGTTATGCAGCCTGTCTTGCTCTGTAGTCGTCTTTTTTCAGGTTATAAGATACTGCTCAGCCACCTTTATGCAGAAAACCGCAATACGTAAAGCATCACTCATACCGTTTGCGAAGTTTGTTTCTCTGCGAAACGTAGGAGCCAACTTACTACTTCAAAAAGACGACGCAGTACAGCGAAAGAGAGGCACAACCCACGTAAAAACGGCACACAAAATACTTATGTGGATATCTGCACTTGGCAATGACAGTAAGATCTTGAAACGCGTAGTGCTAAGCATGAAAAAAAATTAATAAAAAATACGTACCAGGTGCACTGTTTCGTTACTATAATTAGGAACATTTGAGCAACGCGAAGTGAGCAAATGTGTCAACTAGCGCTACAGGTGGTCAAGCAACGAAACACAAGAAATATGATTTCTAGTAAAGCCAAAGGGATTATGACGGTCCAAACCATCGCGAAGCTGAGCATGCGCAGTAGAAACGTTTTGATAACTGTTTCACTCGCTTGTGATACCTTTAGTCGAACGAACTTACTGAAAGCTAAGCCACGAAGAGGGGCAAAGAGAGAGGATTTCGTTGGGCCCTTGGGCAGGCGGGCGGCCGATATATCGATTATACAGGTACCTCGACCCCAGCCGATGTGTTACTCCCGTCTCTCTCTCTCTCTCTCTCTCTCTCTCTCTCTCTCTCTCTTTCTGTCTGGGCGATGAATTGCAGATGAAGCAGCGTTTCGGGGTAGGGAAGCAGCGACTAACCAGTCCAAGCCACGTGGCCCCGGGTCACGTGCTTCCTCCCGCGGTGGGACTGAAACGGCTGAACTTCTTTGCCTTGCAGCGCCCGTCGAACTGCCGAACTGCAATACGACAAGTGACTGTCAATCGTCATCCGTACTGAAGATTTTAGTCATTTTTTTAAAATTGTTATTCCGTATGACCTCTGCACCGGCCATTGTGGTTCAGTTGCTGCTCGAGTAAGTTTTGCAGGACAGACGTGTCATATCAGGTGTATCACAGTCTATAGCGAAAACTAAGAGGGATGAAGGTATTCGATAACAATAAAAAGAAGGCTCCAGTAGTCGCGGATCCACAAACCAGTCGTATGGGAGGTAACTGTATATGTTTTTCACTGTAATAGTCATAATGCAGAGACAAGACTACCGCCAGGATTGCCACAAGGAAGTGTGATAGGACCTTTCTTAATTGCTATACACATAAATGGTCTGACGGACAGGGTGTGCAGCAATCTGTGACTGTTTGCCGATGACACGGTTAGTATAGGGAAGTACCGTCGTTGAGTAACTGTAGAAGGATACGGCATGACAGATAGTATTCGTATTTGGTCTAATGGGCTTGCTCTAAACTTTGAAAAAACACAGTACATCCAATTTTCTGCTGCAAAAATTACAGTTCCTTCAATAAATATAACACATCAACAGAAGTCAGTAGACAGGGTAGAGCATACTAAGTTTTTGGGTATACATATAGATGAGAACCTTAATTGGAAAATTCGTATTTTGGATCTCCTAAAGTGACCAGGTTCAGCAACTTTTGCGATCAGAAAATTATCAATTTTGAGGATATAGAAATTAGTAAGCTAACAAGCTTTGCATACTTTCACTCTCTGATGTCATACGGAATAATATTTTGGGGTAACTCAACATTTAGACAAAAAATATTCACTGCTCAAAAGAAAGTGGTTAGAATAATGTGTGGGGTTCATAGTCGCACATCTTGTAGGCATCTTTTTAAAAGGTTGGGAATTCTTTCAACAGCCTCACAATACATGCGCTCACTAATGAAATTTGTTCTCAACAACATCGACCAGTTTAAAAACAACAGTGACATTCGTGATTATAATACCAGAAAAAAGAAAGACTTACACTATCCTTTGCTCAACCTATTTTTGGCACAGAAAGGGGTAAAATATGCTGCTATAAAAATTTTCGACAAATTACCAGACGAAATAAGATGTCTGACAGACAGCAGAAATAGCTTCAAAAATAAATTGAAATCATACCTCCTTGACAACTCCTTCTATACCATAGATGAATTCTTGAATAGGAATAAATAAATCTATAAATATAGTATATCTATTTTGTGCCATTTAAGGAAAGAGGGTAAATAATAGAAATATTAATATTTAACTCTGTATTGTAATATATATATATATTAAAAATTTTTGTGTCATACGTGCATTTCTTGCGCACTTCACACGTTCCACATCATAACGGCTACCGCACCATGCGATTGATCAATGGAACACGCAACCAACTAACTAACTAGTTAACTAAGTAACTAACTGCATAGCATCAGACTCTAAGTGTAGAAAAATGTAAGTTAATGCAGATGACTAGGAAAAACAATCCAGTGTTCCAGTAAAGCATCATTGATGTGCTGCTTGCCACACTCAAGTTGATGAGATATACAAGCGTAACGTTTCAAATTGATGTGAAATGCATTGAGCACGTAAAGACTGTAGTAGGAAAGGCGAATGGTCCAATGCGGTTACTTCGAAGAATTTTAGAAAAGTGTCGTTCATCTGTATAGGAGACTGCATACAGAACACTAGTGCGGCCCATTCTTGAATATTGCTAGAATGTTTGGGATTCGCACCAGGTGAGATTAAAGGAAGACATTGAAACAGTTCAGAGGCGAGCCTCTAGATTTGTTACTGGTAGGCTCAATCAACGTGCAAGTATACTACTGGCCATTAAAATTGCTACACCACGAAGATGACGTGCTACAGACGCGAAATTTAACCGACAGGAGGAAGATGTTGTGATATGCAAATGATTAGCTTTTTAGGAGATGCACACAAGGTTGGAACCGGTGGCGACACCTACAACGTGCTGACATGAGGAAAGTTTCCAACCGATTTCTCATACACAAACAGCAGTTGACCGGCGTTGCCTGGTGAAACGTTGTTGTCATACCTCGTATAAGGAGGAGAAATGCGTACCATCACGTTTCCGATTTTGATAAAGGTCGAATGGTAGCCTATCACGATTGCGGGTTATCGCATCGCTACATTGCTGCTCGCGTTGGTCGAGATCCAATGACTGTTAGCAGAATATGGAATCGGTGGGTTCAGGAGGGTAATACGGAACGCCGTGCTGGATCCCAACGGCATCGTATCACTAGCAGTCGGAATGACAAGCCTTTAACGGATCGTGCAGCCACATCTCGATCCCTGAGTCAACAGATGGGGACGTTTGCAAGACAACAACCATCTGCACGAACAGTTCGACGACGTTTGCAGCAGCATGGACTATCAGCTCGGAGACCATGGCTGCGGTTACCCTTGACGCTGCATCACAGACAGGAGCGCCTGTGGTGGTGTACTCAACGACGAACCTGGGTGCACGAATGGCAAAACGTCATTTTTTCGGATGAATCTAGCTTCTGTTTCCAGCATCATGATGGTCACATCCGTGTTTGGATACATCGCGGTGAACGCACATTGGAAGCGTGTATTCGTCATCGCCATACTGGCGTATCACCCGTCCTGATGGTATGGGGTGCCATTGGTTACACGTCTCGGTCACCTCTAGTTCGCATTGACGGCACTTTGAACAGTGGACGTTACATTTCGGATGTGTTACGACCCGTGGCTCTACCCTTCATTCGATCCCTGCGAAACCCTACACTTCAGCAGGATAATGCACGACCGCATGTTGCAGGTCCTGTACGGGCCTTTCTGGATACAGAAAATGTTCGACTGCTGCCCTGGCCAGCACATTCTCCAGATCTCTCACCAATTGAAAACGTCTGGTCAATGGTGGCCAAGCAACTGGCTTGTCACAATACGCCAGTCAATATTCTTGATGAACTGTGGTATCGTGTTGAAGCTGCATGGGCAGCTGTACCTGTACACGCTTATCCAAGCTCTGTTTGACTCAATGCCCAGGTGTATCAAGGCCTTTATTACGGCCAGAGGTGGTTGTTCTGGGTACTGATTTCTCAGGTTCTATGCACCCAAATTGCTTGAAAATGTAATCACATGTCACTTCTCGTATAATATATTTGTCCAATGAATACCAGTTTATCATCTGCATTTCTTCTTGGTGTAGTATTTTTAATGGCCAGTAGTGTATTACGGTGATGCTTCATGAACTCAAATGGAAATCCGCAGAGGAAAGGCGATGTTCTTTTCGCGAAACACCACTGAGCTAATTTAGTGAACCTGCTTTTGAAGTTGACAGCAGAACGATTTTACAGCCGCCGACGTACATTCCGCGTAAAAACCGCGAAGATAAGAGAAGTTAGGGCTCGTATGCAGGCGTATAAGCAGTCATTGTTCCCTCACTCTGTTTGCGAGCGGAACAGGAAAGGTAATGACTATGGTAGTACAAGGTACTCCCCGCCACGCATCATACGGCGGCTTCCGGAGTATGTACGTACATTTAGATGTAGAAGTCTGGTTAGAAGCTACCACTGACTTCGCTATGAAATCTTGTCCTAGTCACCAGAAATGTATTTGAAACGTAAACGATTATGTACCCATCTCATTGGGCTCAAATTTCCCCTGTAGTCGATGGTTGGGGAATGGGGCGCAGCGGTAAATTAGCTGCTGATAATGAAAGACATCACCTTACGCTTCGATACCGTCCAAGACAGATACGTTGAGCAGGTACGTACCTTGGCCTCCGAGATTTTGTCACACATGCCCTTTGGGTACTTTCGTTTGGGATCATCTCAAAAGTGGCGTTACTCCCCTTGAACATCGAAGTGTACAGTCTTGCGAAGATTTGCGAGATGGTCTGGCGGTGTTGGAAAGAATTCATAGCTCACTGCAGGTACGACTGAAGTACATCATTCAAATACAAAGGCGACAGCGCGGGGAACAATTCCTTCAACAGGCATGAATGTATAATAAATTGTACCATGTAACTTGCTGAAGTAGTAATGCATTTCTTGTTAAGGTAATCCATGTGTGTCGGCCGGAGTGGCCAAGCGGTTCTAGGCGCTTCAGTCCGGAAGCGCGCGACTGCTACGGTCGCAGGTTCGAATCCTGCCTCGGGCATGGATGTGTGTGATGTCCTTAGGTTAGTTAGGTTTAAGTAGTTCTAAGTTCTAGGGACTGATGACCTCAGATGTTAAGTCCCATAGTGCTCAGAGCCATTTTTTTAATCCATGTGTGAAATTTGAATCGAGTTAAATGGCAGGTTTACTTTTCAAAAACACTTGTAGAAACGGGAACCACATCTCCTAGTGAAGTCACTGAACGCTTGTAACCACAGATGCGTAATTATATCACGTATGCCTCCTTTGCGTCCACGTTTAGTGGGACTTTTGCTTAAATTATACTTTCACGTTGTCAGTTTTTGGTGTTAATTATGATAAGCTCGATATACGAAACAGATATCATGTTAAGCCAGCCGGTGTGGCCGAGCGGTTCTAGGCGCTTCTGTCTGGAACCGCGCGACTGCTACGGTCGAAGGTTCGAATCCTGCCTCGGGTATGGATGTGTGTGATGTCCTTAGGTTTGTTAGGTTTAAGAAGTTCTAAGTTCTAGGGGACTCATGAACTCAGATGTTACGTCCCATATTGCTCAGAGCCATTTGAACCATTTTAGCTAACATGTTAAAGCATTGAGAATTGGAGCGATGAAGAACGGAAAGGAAATAAGTTGCCTAACTTTTCCGGATGATGTAGTGCAGATAACAGTATTTTGAATCTGTAAAGGTGTAAATTAACTAGCTGAGCCAAGTTGCAGGTTGCTGTTGTTATGGTCTTCAGTCAAGAGACTGGTTTGATGCAGCTCTCCATACTACTCTGTCATGTGCAAGCTTCTTCATCTCCTAGTACCTACTGCAACCTACATCCTTCTGAATCTGTTTAGTGTATTCATCTCTTGGTCTCCCACTACGGTTTTTACCCTCCACGCTGCCCTCCAATACTGAATTGGTGATCCCTTGATGCCTCAGAATATGCCCTACTAACCGATCCCTTCTTGTAGTCAAGTTGTGCCACAAATCTCTCTTCTCTCCTATTCTATTCAATACCTCCTCATTAGTTATGTGATCTACCCATCTAATCTTCAGCATTCTTCTGTAGCACTTTGGAAAATACGAAAGTAAAATTTCACTATCAAACGAAACACGATCCCAATAAACATTACATAGAATACAATAAAACCGGTGGCAAAATTTATTTAGATTGAGGAGCTGGCCTGCTATACGGACCAGATAAAGAGGCCTTAACAACAAGACAGGAAAATGCAAATAGCACTCAAGGTCGTCAGAGACATAGTGTTGTGGCTGTTACAGTCATCGTTCCAAAGACTCATTTGCTGCTGCTGCTTGTACGATGAAGGCGTCGCTGCATCTAGATACCCGGACTGGTAACTTAAGTGTAAGTTTTTAACTATATCTACAATTGAGTTGTGCATTTCGTCGCTAAGGAAATCTCATTCATAAAGTGCGATCAGCAATTTGACGATTTTTCAAGCCTGCTCATAATTTCGGCTTGAGCATTTCCAATACGCGGAAGACGATTTGGAGCAGCGACTGCCCGCCAAACAACAGCGGCTGCCAAGGTGACGGCCCGCATTGTCGGCCACGGGGAAGAACGCCCGCCATCCGTCACAGAAGCTCTGCCGGCCTGTCCCAAAGCACACCTGCTGTAGACAGCCGCAGAGCTACGGATGATCGTTCCTCACACCAAACGCCGCAACACAAACTCACACACGACCGCCGTTCACGGTTGGAAAATACTCCGGCATATACTCTGGAGTCCAAGCCGCATACGAACTGGCAGACAGTTAAAGACAGATTTTAATAGTGTAGCACCAAAGAGGTGGACATTTTCATAGCGGATGTATAATAATAGTAATAATTATAATAATAGCTAAAGCCCACATGGTTGAAAGTATAGATAATAGAAGCGTAAACATTCCAATAAACATGGGTTCGCAAGAAAGTGCCAGAAATTTTGAACGTATTGTTACCAATTACCACTGAATTCAGTATGAAATTTTATTTCCTAGTTACTACCAAGTATTTGAAAAGTAAGTCTCCACTACTCTGGGCATTTGAAGGCATCAATTTTTATTCCCCCACACATTTCTGAGTAATCTGAAACATAAATTTCAGTACTATTAACGAAGTTCACTGTCAAAAAAAAGCTACTACATTCAGATTAACCAAAGTATTTGTAATAAAAAATCAATTCCTAAACTCAGAAAACTTAGGTATTAGAGCACTGTAATCAAACCTGAATATCTTGAAACGGTACAGTAGTTTCCGCTCTATAAGCAGCAGGTTTCGCTGCTCGCTCTCACCGGGAAATAGAAACAGAGGCGGCTCCGCAGCCAATTATATTACACGACGCGGCCGGCCGCGGGTGCAACAGAACCCATGTGAACGGGTGGAAAGAAATGTGTCAGGCTTCATAATACGTATTTATATGTGTCGTGTATTATGCATTTCTTGCACGTGAATGTGAATTTGCACATGAACTGTCCTAATCCTCCTCACACCTTTCCGTAAAGCGTGGCCAAATCTTTGTTGGGAAGTAGTTCTGTAGTATAGTAGTGCCAACCTTACTCCTGGGTAGGGGATCAGAGAGACAGCACAGGCAGGTAAAAGTCAAAGACTTTTCACTGTCACAAGATTTGGGGTGGAGAGGTTGGTCACGGCCAAGTGGTTCGACCACCCCCTCCACCGGGGCCCAGGAAGACCTCCGGGTGCTCGCCAGATTCTTGAGAGGAGTGTTACAGAAGACGGGCAAGTGAGCAGACGTGTCCTCAGTGCGTCTGTCTCAATGTTCACACATGGAAGAGAGGTATTTGAATATTTGTACTAATTCTTTTATTTCCAACATCGGATTGTGTAAGGAAATGAATGTTCTCGTTTAATTTCGGAAATTTGACCCCCTGTGTTGCATCTGGTCCCCAGTTTGCCCATTATCCTCCTCGCGTAGTGGATGTCCTATGTAAAATATTGGGAGACTTTGGTGGTATACATTTGGCCAACGCAATTCCGTCTTGCCCGTAGAAATGTGCGTGCAGATTAATATATAATATCTGTAAACTGAAACAATTGCTGCAATCGCTGTAAAGTCGAGTGATAATGTTTAAAATAAATTGGTAATCAACTGTCATCAATCTTTAAAATACCTTAAAAAATCACAAAGAATTCAAGGTAAAGGAATTTATTTAAAATAAAAGATATAGAATGCAGGGACCCACACATCAGCGTGTGAGCCCCCCAGCCCCTTGCCTAGTATCGTACAGAAAGGACACACTCTCTAGGTAGCGCTCAAGCTCCCCTCCCCAGTTATCCGTTGCGCAATTTCGATTCAGGGCTT
Source organism: Schistocerca serialis cubense (assembly GCF_023864345.2). Lineage (NCBI taxonomy): Eukaryota > Metazoa > Arthropoda > Insecta > Orthoptera > Acrididae > Schistocerca > Schistocerca serialis. The sequence continues at coordinate 406,359,462 of NC_064645.1, forward strand.
GACGGCATCAACTTTCATCAGTTGTCCCTAGGCAAGGAGGTTAGACGGTAAACTTTCAATCTTTATGCAGCAGAAAGTTTAATTTTAAATAGAAAGAGGGATATTGAAGAAATTCAAAGACATGTTACGTGCATCCTGCGTGGAGTAGCGCTGCTACATAACCTGTGAACGGAAGCTAGAAGTCGCGATTTCTGCATTACTCACCATAAGAAAATGTTGTCTGCTGTTAGGATTCGATTAAACCTAGAGTATCTTTCATGTGACATTGTCGTTCTTCAGCAGGACAATGCTCATCTCCACACGGCACATATCTCTGCGAACTGTGTGCGTGATGATGAGGTACTTCCGTGGCCAGCAAGATAATCTGTCCCAGATAACACATGAATTGAACCGGCTCGGACGTCACCTCCACCCCAGAGCAAGTATCCAGGATATCAGGGAGAAATTACGACAGTTTAGGGGCAGAATGCCTGAGGAGAGAATACAATGGCTTGACGTCATCCTTCCCAGCAGAATCCATGTCATAGGGGATGTAACTTTGCTCTGATAAGTAGGCTCATATTCCCTAGTTCTTTGTAAACGTGACTCAACTTCGCTATGATACACCAGCATCACATACCCTCCCAACTTGTGTAGTTTCTTTCCCACTTACCACTGTGGGAGCTTCGCTTTTGACAGGCAGTGTAAAAAATACATTAATTACGACAGTGAGTAGAAGCTCAAGATGACTGCGAAAGAAATGGTTAAAATGGCTCTCAGCACTATGGGACTTAACATCTGAGGTCATCAGTCCCCTAGAACTTAGAACTACTTAAACCTGACTAACCTAAGGACATCAGACACATCCATGCCCGACAAAGGATTCGAACCTGCGACCGTAGCGGTCGTGCGGTTCCGGACTGAAGCGCCTAGAACCGCTCGGCCATTACGGCTCTAGTTTCTAGTAAACTAGTATTGTCAGGATTGTAGTTAAGTGTAGTTGTATGAAAAATCAGATGTTCGTCATTCGCATTTCGCCATTATATCAAATATAAATGGTCATAATTAAATCGTACTTATGCCATGTGATCAAAAGTATCCGGACACCTAACTGAAAGTGATTTACAAGTTCATGGAGCCCTCCATCGGTAATGCTGGAGTTCAGTATGGTGTTGGCCCACCCTTAGCCTTGATGACAGCTTCCCCTCTCGCAGGCATACGTTCAATCAGGTGCTGCAATGTTCCTTGGGGAATGGCAGCCCATTCTTCACGGAGTGCTGCACTGAGGAGACGTATCGATGCCGGTCGGTGAGGCCTGGCACGAAGTCTGCGTTCCAGAACATCCCAAAGGTGTTCTATAAGATTTAGGTCAGGACTCTGTGCAGGCCAGCCCCTTACAGGGATGTTGTTGTCGTGTAACCACTCCGCCATAGGCCGTACATTATGAACAGGTGCTCGATCGTGTCGAAAGATGCAATCACCATCCCCGAATTGCTCTTCAACAATGGGAAGCAAGAAGGTGCTTAAAACATCAATTTAGGCCAGTGCTGTGAAAGTGCCACGCAAAACAACAAGGGGTGCAGGCCCCCTCCTTGGAAAATACGACCACACCAAAACACCACCGCCTCGGAATTTTACTGTTGGCACTACACACGCTGACAGATGACGTTCACCAGGCATTCGCCATACCCACACCCTGCCATCGAATCGCCACGTTGTGTACCGTGACTCGTCACTCCAAACGACGTTTTTCCACTGTTCAATCGTGCCTAACTGTCATAGTACTTGCAGTGGATCCTGATGCAGTTTGGAAGTCGTGTGTGATGGTCTGGATAGATGTGTGTCTATTAGAGATTACGACTCTCTTCAGTTGTCGGCTGTCTCTGTCAGCCAACAGACGAGGTCGGCCTGTACGTTTTTGTGCTGTACGCGTTCCTTCACGTTTCCACTTTACTATCACATCGGAAACAGCGGAGCTAGGGATGTTTAGGAGTGTGGAAATCTCGAATACTGACGTATGACAGACGTGACACCCAATCACCTGACCACGTACGAAGTCCGCGAGTTCCACGGGTCGCCGGCCGCTGGTGGCCGAGCGGTTATAGGCGCTTCAGTCTGGAACCGCGCGGCCACTACGGTCGCAGGTTCGAATCCTGCCCTGGGCATGGATGTGTGTGATGTCCTTAGGTTAGTTAGGTTTAAGTAGTTCTAAGTTCTAGGGGACTGATGACCTAAGATGTTAAGTCCCATAGTGCTCAGAGCCAGTTCCACTGGCCGGCCGTTGTGGCCGAGCGGTTCTAGGCGCTTCAGTCTGGAACCGCGCCTCCGCTACGGTCGCAGGTTCGAATCCTGCTTCGGGCATGGATGTGTGTGATGTCCTTAAGTTAGTTAGGTTTAAGTAGTTCTAAGTTCTAGGGGACTGATGACGTCTGATGTTAAGTCCCATCGTGCTCAGAGCCATTTGAATCATTTTGGAAGTTCCGCGGAGTGCCCCATTCTGCTCTCTCACGATGTCTAATGTCTACTGAGGTCGCTGATATGGAGTACGTGGCAGTAGGTGGCAGCACAATGCACCTAATATGAAATACGTATGTTTGTGGGTGTGTACTGATACTTTTGATCACATAGTGTATATGGTACAGTTGTAAATAAAAAATAAGTAGCTAATTAAAAAATAAAAAAGTATAGTAGTGATATCTTTTGTTGGCTACTACCGTGGAGGTTCTTCGTTGGATTCCCACTCACGATCACAAATTCTACCATCGTGTAAATGTCTGGTGACGGAGACTTTAGCTATATTATTTATCAGTATGACAGTACGGTGTCATGTTTCCTTTGTTTACCTTATAATCGTTGCAACATCGTTGCCTTAGGCTAAGGGAAGAAAGTAGGAAGATTTCGATTGGATGTTTTGTAGATATCAACGTCATTATGTGGAAAAAAACGGCTTAGCACAGTCGAGGAACCAACTCGACACTCGCTTGAAGTGATTTAAGGAAATCACGGGAAAGCTAAGTCGGGCTAGGCGTACAAATATTGGAGCCTACAGCTTTCGAAGTCGCATGGCGTGTCTTATTAACTACGCCAGCTGTTAGTACAGACGGTCTGGCATCGATGGTGACACGCGCGCTACGTGTGAAGTGTGCAGCCGTGTGGTCTGACAGTAGGGAATCCTGCAGAGCCTGTGTTACGTGGATGAGTAAGCAGTGAGACGAAGGCCTGCTGCTGTGAAACAGCGGTCAGGCTCCACGTAATACCATCAGCAGCGTCACGTGCCCTGGAGTACCGTTGCTACATAACCTGTGAACCGACGCTAGAGGTCGCGATTTCTGCATCACTCACCAGAAGAAAATTTCGCCTGTTGTTAGGATTCGATTAAATCTACACTACTGGCCATTAAATTGCTACACCAAGAATAAATGCAGCTGGTAAACGGGTATTCATTGGAAAAATATATTATACGAGTACTAGAACTGACATGTGATTACATTGTCACGCAATTTGGGTGCATAGATCCTGAGATATCAGTACCCAGAACAACCACCTCTGGCCGTAATAACGCCCTTGATGCGCCTGGGCATTGAGTCAAACAGAGCTTGGATGGCGTGTACAGGTACAGATGCCCATGCAGCTTCAACACGATACCACAGTTCATCAAGAGTAGTGACTGGCGTATTGCGACGAGCCAGTTGGTTGGTTCAAATGGCTCTGAGCACTATGGGACTTAACATCTGTGGTAATCAGTCCCCTAAAACTTAGAACTACTTAAACCTAACTAACCTAAGGACATCACACACATCCATGCCCGAGGCAGGATTCGAACCTGCGACCGTATCGGTCACACGGTTCCAGACTGAGGCGCCTAGAACCGCACGGCCACACCGGCCGGCGGACGAACCAGTTGCTCGGCCACCATTGACCAGACGTTTTCAATTGGTGAGAGATCTGGAGAATGTGCTGGCCAGGGCAGCAGTCGAACATTTTCTGTATCCAGAAAGGCCCGTACAGGACCTGCAACATGCCGTCGTGCATTATCCCGCTGAAATTAGCAGGGATCGAATGAAGGGTAGAGCCACGGGTCGTAACACATCTGAAATGTAACGTCGACTGTTCAAACTGCCGTCAATGCGAACAAGAGGTGACCGAGACGTGTAACCAATGGCACCCCATACCATCACGCCGGGTGATGCGCCAGTATGGCGATGACGAATACAAACGTGGGTTCAAATGGCTCTGAGCATTGTGGGACTTAACATCTATGGTCATCAGTACCCTAGAACTTAGAACTACTTAAACCTAACTAACGTAAGGACAGCACACAATACCCAGTCATCACGAGGCAGAGAAAATCCCTGGCCCCGCCGGGAATCGAACCCGGGAACCCGGGCGTGGGAAGCGAGAACGCTACCGCACGACCACGAGCTGCGGACATGACGAATACACGATTACAATGTGCGTTCACCGCGATGTCGCCAATCACGGATGCTACCATCATGATGCTCTAAACAGAACCTGGATTCATCCGAAAAAATGAAGTTTTGCCATTGGTGCTCCCAGGTTCGTCGTTGAGTACACCATCGCTGGCGCTCCTGTTTGTGATGCAGCGTCAAGGGTAACCGTAGCCACGGTCTCCGAGCTGATAGTCCATGCTGCTGCAAACGTCTTCAAACTGTTCGTGCAGGTGGTTGTTGTCTTGCAAACGTCCCCATCTGTTGACTCAGGGATCGAGACGTGGCTGCACGATCCGTTGCAGCCATGCGGATAAGATGGCTGTCACCTCGACTGCTAGTTATACGAGGCGGTTGGGATCCAGCACGGCGTTCCGTATTACCCTCCTGAACCCACCGATTCCATATGCTGCTAACAGTCATTGGATCTCGACCAACGCGAGCAGCAATGTCGCGATACGATAAACCGCAATCGCGATAGGCTACAATCTGACCTTTATCAAAGTCGGAAACGTGATGGTACGCATTTCTCCTCCTTACACGAGGCATCACAACAACGTTTCACCAGGCAACGCCGGTCAACTGCTATTTGTGTATGAGAAATCGGTTGGAAACTTTCCTCATGTCAGCACGTTGTAGGTGTCGCCACCGGCGCCAACCTTGTGCGAATGCTCTAAAAAGCTAATCATTTGCATATGACAGCATCTTCTTCCTGTCGGTTAAATTTCGCGTCTGTAGCACGTCATCTTCGTGGTGTAGCAATTTTAATGGCCAGTAGTATAGATTATTAAAACCTCGTAATATTTATGGACGCACTAGGGTGTAAAAAAGGACATTTTATTATTTAAGTTCGTATGCAACGTACCAGTGGAGATCTAGTAATTGTAACTAACTAACGTATGACCTATTTATTACGACTTCCTACGAATAAAATTTGGAGTAGTTACGTTTGTTCAGTAGCAAACTAACATCCTCCCCTTAGTGTCCTAGGGTTAAACTCCTTCTGAAATAAGCATTGCCATGTCAACCATATGTTTTTGATTAAGTCCTTCTCCTTGTTGTCGTGTCTCTTGGGAGTTCTAGATTAAGAAGGTAAACTGGGGTAGTATCAGAGAGGTGCTGGGAGATTCATGGGACCTTGAGGGATGGGTTGATTTCGAACCTGCTAAGGGCATTGCCCGAGTAAGACGATCCTCCGATAATGACTTCCAGTCTGTCATCAGACAGTTTTCATTAATCGAGATTTTTCGCAACGCGCTACACGTCTCTGTAAAGGAAAATTCTATTTCTGCCAGGACGCAACTGAAGAACAGCCGAAAAGCAAACCCCAAACTTAGGCTTGTCACCCTTCTGTTTCTCACAGTCACCAAGGTACAATAGACTGAACACTTTTCACTTGTTCTTCAAGTGACGATGAACATAAGCGCCTTGACGATAAAACTTGTGAACGACATAAGTTTACTGTCATAAGTTCATTAATTCAGTCTTGACAATAGTTTGAAGCAGGTGGAACCTTATTTCATGTCTTTCCTGTAAGAAAACCTTTTCCCCCGACCTAATTTTCACAAACAGCATAATAAAGTGTCCATCGCATACGCTTCTGCAGCACAGTAGATGCTGACTAATAAGCAGATGAGTGCCTCAATAGAGCTGCGTAGTGAAAATTTTCCAATCTACGTCATCTGTGCGAGAGTGCAAGAGAGAGAGCAGGATACAGATGGGAGAGATGGAAGTGCGGAGGAAGTTACGCCACCAGAAGGTGTATGAAATGAGCTGCAGATGCTCTCGTAATAGATGGGATTACGAGAGAAAGCGCGATGTCATTGGACCAGACGGAAGTACGCGCTGGCCGAACAATGGGGCATTCCGTCCTCTTAAAGCAGAAAGGACGAGGGGGTCGGAAGATGTACAACAATGAGGCTTTTTACTCGTGAAGAGCAGTACCACATGACAGGTGTCTATAACGGATCGTAATCAGCAAGTAATCGACAAGGGCTTTAAAACCACAAGTGTGTGTCTCGGTTGTGAGGTGCAAAGAACACTTCCAGGAGCACTTAATAAAGTGAAATGCTGCAGATTAACATGCGACGTTTTGCAGCCGACAGGGCTGGGTAGAGCTGTAAAAAAAATATTCTCAGTTCTAGACACAATCACTCATCACTCTACTAAATCTGAAAGAGCAACACGAAGAGTATAGACTGACGATTAGCACGAAGAAAACTGACTATCTGAAAGTGAAAGAAAGAAATTAAGAAAACGTACACATTTACCCGAGGAAAATCGAAGCGACGCTTTCAGATTCTTGAGGGTAGTGCCGTCATGTAATTGCAGGACGACAGATGACATAAATAACGAAATAGGTCAAAAGGAAAGACAAATCTCTGTTCTCTGTAATAGCAATACAATAGAAGAGACGAAGCAAATCATCTAGGAGGAATATTCAATAAACAATGCAACACTATTTTTCTGAAAGCAGGTTGGTTTTATTCAGAATTCTAATAAACCATATTACTCCACACTATTCTGGGTGAAAAACCCTAAAACCCTGTTTATCAGTATAATTTCTTTTCAAAGTGACGGCCTTACGTTACCTTACTGGAAGAGCCAGTATACGCGCGTGGTACCACTCTACTGGTCGACGTCGGGGTCAAAGTCTTGCTGCATCAATAACCCCCCCCCCCCCCCCCCAGCATCCACGTGCTGCTTCTCGCAGAGTACATCCTTCATTCGGCCAAACAGATGGAAGTCGGAAGATGCGAGATCCGGGTGGTTGGTTGGATGAGGAAGAACAGTCCAATGAAGTTTTGTGAGCTCCACTCGGGTGCCGCGACCAACGACTTACCGTGCTTTTGTTCACCGCCAGCTGTCCGTAGAGATCCTACAAGCGGCTATGAATATCTGTGATTCTGTGCTTTTCCGTCAGAAGTTACCCGATGACATCTCAGTGCTTGGACCGCAATTCCGTTACAGACGCCATCCTGAAGGCAATGTGCAGCACCGCCACCTATCGGAACTTCATGGAACTTTAGGGGGTGGAGGGGGAATATCGCACGATGTCCCACAACATATTCCGCACTTTTCCAATGGAAACTGGTGGAGAAGAAGAAGGCGTTGAATTACTTATTGAACGCCCTTGGTACAAATGCAGTGTTGAAGGTGTTGATACTTATGGCGCAGAGGGACTGGAGCTGAATGAGAATCACACAGAGAGAGAGGAAGAGGCTAAAGGGACCGGAAATAGTCTTTTGGAAAAAAGGTTGTGACATTTAGAGGATGAATCATGTGAAAAATAATACAATAAGAGAGGTTGTGGAAGCCAGCAAGGCGATAACCGATGTAACAGAAAAAAAAACAGCTATTGTGGATCGGCCATTTGGGAATGATGGATGACGACATGCGGCCGAAACCAATTTCGAAATGGACTCCACAAGGGAGAAAAGACAGCGGGCGCCTATTATGAACATTACAGGAAGGTGTCTATGAGGCAATGGTGGCCAGACGCTTCCAAGAAGGAAATGGCTGAATAGAAAGTTGAAAATGAGAAAGGGGAAGCAGCGACAGACGTGATAAACACTTACAATATGATGATTACAAAATTATGAGATGGTGAGAAGGACATACAGCCCTTGTGCGCAGTAAGACAGCGCCTTGTCGTTAACTTAAAGTGTTTTGGTAGATTTTATACAGCACAGCAGCAAAAACTTAAAAAAACTAAAAATCAGTCACTGTCGTCATCTGGTGGTGGTTAAAAACGAAAAAAAAATGCAATGAAAACACGTTACGAAATATCTGATAAATTCTTTCGTTAAAACGACAAACGTAAAACAACAGATCTATACAGTTGTTAGACATACGTGTTTTTATGAGCGTATTGCAATCCTTAATAAAATATTGACGAAGTACTGACTAAGATCTACCACCAAATACTTAATCAGTATTCTATGCTTTACCCCAGAATTAAATTTGCACGAAATTTTTTGTCGTTTTCATGTCGTTATTTGACGCCACCAAGCTCCTCTGGCGGAAAAAAAGCTTTCGTCACGTGCGCCATTACAGTTCCGACGTCACCCTTGATTTAGCGTCGTGTGTCTCTAGCTTGACAGAAAGTTCCTTTCAGTTCTCCTCGCGTATTTTCCCGTATTTTTATGTTACGAATGTTGTTGTTCGGCGTTGCGCTAAAACCCGAGATTTTGTAGCAGATGTGAGTGCTCCAAAAAACTGAGTAATAATAGGACTGACGACTTTCGTCCAGCAGTGGACTCTTAACTGTGCATCTGTACCGCCCAAAATACTGTGAAGTGTTCTACTCGTTCATTCATGTCTGGAGCGCAGGAGGAATGATTCTGTACGCGCTGTAACTACCTTGTCTCCGCCATTCGTATGGAAGCAATAGGTTCGGGATTGCAGTTTATTCTTAGATTCCACACTTGCATTCTTCATTCTTGCAACTTTGTAAGCTTTCATGTGATAATTTGCACCTGTTTTCAAGCCTCCGCCTATTCAGTTTTTTCACCGTCTTGTTTACGATCTTCCATTGGTCAAACAAATCTGTATCCATTCGTATTGCCCTTCGTTGTATACGTCCAATATTCCTTGTTAGTGCTACCTGATATGGGGCCCACACAGTTCAGCAAAATTCTGGGATGGGTCACACTAGTGTTTTCTACATCTACATCTGCATCTACATCTACATGGATACTCTGAAAATCACATTTAAGTGCCTGATAGAGGGTTCATCGAACCACCTTCACAATTCTCTATTATTCCAATCTCGTATAGCGCGCGAGAAGAATGAACACCTACATCTTTCCGTACGAGCTCTGATTTCCCTTATTTTATCTTGGTGATCGTTCCTCCCTATATAAGTCGGTGTCAACAAAATATTTTCGCATTCGGAGGACAAAGCTGGTGATTGGAATTTCGCGAGAAGATTCCGTCGCAATGAAAAACGCCTTTCTTTTAATGATTTCCAGCCCAAATCCTGTATCATTTGAAACACGTATGTAACGCAGCAGCGATGGCGAGGCATTGTAGCATCTGTGACCAGAGAGTATGCGCTTGACCGCGCGAGTCGTTGCGAGTCTGTCAGTAGTAGTCGTTGCGAGTCTGTCAGTAGTAGTCGTTGCGAGTCTGTAGCTCTGTCTAGTTGAGAGCAGTACTCTGTCAGTAGTCGTCGCGTGCTGTACGCTAATAGTCGCCATGCAGAGCGGTCGGTCAGTAGTAGCAGCCCAGTGCGGTTGTGTGATGTAGGCGGTCGGCAACACTGGTCAAGATGAGGAATAAGGTATACTGTTAATTAATATAATCATTAGATAATGAAAAATTTTATTTATTGTAATTATTCTCCAACAAGTCTCCCAATAATAATTTTTATTTCAAAAGCATTTTCTCAAAAATTTAAGTTTTTATTGAACTCAAGATTTCGTTACACTTCCCATTTCATTCCACTTCTTTTGAAGAAAAATTCCACTAAAATCACAAAAAAAGAGAATATTATTATTTGCAATGCAGTTCCTCCAAGCGGTGCGCAACAACAAGAGCAGATATGTGACATCCATTTATTCTGAGGTAAGACTTTAATTCTGATTGTTTTACACAGGGCCAAAGACCGATGTTTCGGTTTAATTGAATTTCCTTATCACTGAATGGACTTTAATTTTTTGTAAGGATTTATATTTCACATTTTTGTTGCCATTGTCAGTACATTTCATTGTGGGCAGGTTACGCATAGAGCCATGTCCATCAGCATTTCTAATTAGTATCGTCCTTTTCTTTTAAAATTTTTGTGGGGAGGTTACACTTGGCTCCCATTTCTATTAAGTATTGCTTTATATTTTCTTTTAAAATTGCGGTGGGGAGGTTACACTTGGCGACCCTGCCAGGATCGTATTTCGTTGAGAGTCTTTTGAACAACAGTCAGATATCTGCTCTTATTTGCTTAAGTATAATTAGGATTTGGCGCTACGCTTTTATTAATCTTGTGACTTTCTCTCTACAGGTCAACGGCAATTTGTTGCTTTGTTGTATTTGTGTGTTGCTTTTGCATTGTGCTTATTTATTTTGTGAATAATTTTGACTATTGTTAAAATGCCGCGAAAGACTGTGAATAGTGTATCGCGAGGTATTTTGAATGAAATTACCGACTTAAACAGCGTGACCGATAGTAATTGCGACACGCAGTGTAATGATGACAATCCTGCGTTCACTAACAATCAGTGCATTCCAACCACTAGTGATGACTTTTACCCTCATAATGAACAAACGAACTCAATTGTCTCGTCTGTTAATTTGACGACAATTGATGACGCAGAACGCTCTATTGTAATGAGCGCTGCCCAGCTTAACACACCCGATTTGGAAAACTCAAGTAACGAACAGACAAATTTGTCTAATGAAAATGAACAGATCACACAAAGTAGGACGGATTTATTTAATTCCGAAACAGTGACTGATAATGTACATTTGACTGGTAAACCTTTTTCTAAAATGCAGAATGACCAAATGGTCGCACAGAACGTGACAATTGCACATATACCACCACACAGCACAGAGAATAGAAATGCTAATTTTGAATCGGATCCAATTATGGCATTTTTGCGGCAAAATTTCAAACAGTTTAATGAAAGATTTGACAATAATGACGAAAATGTCAAACAACTTAGGGAAGATAACAAACACTTAAATGAGAAACTCGACAATAATGACGAAAATCTCAAACAACTTAGGGAAGATAACAAACAACAGAATGAAAACCTCAAGCAACTTAGTGAACAGGTCAGACAACAAAATGAAAAATTTGACGACAATTCGAAGCAGCTTAGTGAACAAATTAAAGCTGTTGCCGCGCAGTGTCATGACACTAAGGAACAGTTGCGCGCGGAAATTGAGGCGTGTTCACAAAAAAATAGCGAAGAAATTAAATCTGTTGCGCAAGAATTAAGAGAAATGCAAACAGTCGCAACAGAAACACTCAGAGACGAAATTAGCGGAGTCGCCAAACAGTGCTCTGAAAAAGCTACACAATTACGGAATGAGTTTAAAGCAATGACGGTAGAACTTTCGCGCACAATGGACGCAAAGATAGACGCGAAATTCGAACAGCAGAACACTCAAATTAACGAGCGCTTTAATCAGTACATACAGAACAGTGATGCGCGTTTCCGCAAATTTATTCAAGATCAAAATAAAGTCAAACGTCAGGTTATGGAAACAATCACTGCACAAAGACAAGAGGACAAACGTAAAATATTCGCGAAAGCGAAGACGTATGTAGACAATAATATTACTACAGTGTCTGACAAAATTAATACCATAGAACAATTGAACGCGGAATTACGGGATGAAATTTCTGACCTTAAATCAAAAACAGATACACACACAGTAAATATTCAAACAGTGACAGACAGATTCGAACAATTAGATCTAACACAGGATTGCGATGTCATCAAAGCTGATGTTAAAAAACTGAGCGAAACTACGCGCAAGTTGCAAAAACAGATTAATGCGTCTGATTCTAAAACCGATGATCAGGTTAAAATACTGACTGAAAAATGTGATGAATTGGCCAGTCGTATTGATGTTATCGAAAATACTAATGACAATAAATCAGACGATACTGCACCGGTTTCTTTTATCCAAACACCTGAATTTCAAAATTTACAGCAGACAATTAATGAAATCGATTCATCTAACAACACGTTACGTCGGAAGTTATCAAGTTTACAACAAGAAGTAACAGAAATGAAAAACACTACTGTTAATAATACACAACAGACGCCACTTTATGAACATGTGTCAGAGTCACGCAGCGTGTATAATGTGAACAATTTACAGAGACCACGCGACTTAAAATCTGAAAAGCTACGCAACTTGAAATCCGAAATCACACAGACAAACAGACTTTCACACAAACCTGAACGTATTATCAAACTAAGTGACGAGAACGTAGATTTCGAGCAATTTGCATTTGTAAGAAAATGTAAAGAACTTAATAATGACAGCGTACAGGTACACGCTTTGCACTGTATACGACAATTTATCTTTGTACATTCACCGCTATTACCTGTAATGCAAAAGCTAGCTTTGAACCAGATGCGACAATTTATTTTTGTATTTTCATCAGCATTGCCTGTAATGAGGAAACTTGAATTAACATGGATACAACTATTTACTTTTGGAATTTTTCCGCTATTGCTTGCAACGCAAAAGCTAAAATTTATTTGCAGTGCGTAATAGACCTCAGGGGATTCATTACGCTTTAATGAATATGTGCCGTAGCGAGCATAGGGCCCCGAGCTGTAGTAGTGCTGTTTCATCTTTAGTTTTCTGCACTGCTGCCTTCTCTTCTACTATCCTTTATATCTATCAAAACTGCTCTTTAACTATTGCTCTACCTAGTATTAAGAAACGAGTAACGAAAACCGGATATGACGAATATTTTACCGAATGTGACAATTTTCAGTAGGCACTCCCGTAATGACAACTACCGCCGTAACTTAAATAACAGATAAAAATCGTAATCATCAGTATGTGTAAAATTAACAGCAAACGCATTTTTTGGTAACAATAGACGTTTCCCACCACAATAGCATGAAAGTCAGCCGCTTAGCATACGTAACCAACAATGCAGTCTACAAGGTCAACCAAACTTTAATGTTTCGCCGCGTGCACGTAACGTCTCAGCTACAACAAATAGTAACGCACGGCAGCAAAGAAATAACTACGTACAGACAACACACTATTTCAACTCGTATCGCAATGCGCCGTATAGAAATTACTATCATGACAGAAGTAAAAAAAAATAATGAGCACAATTTTCAGCGTACATTTTAATAACAGTCGATCTTATGAGCAGCAACAACATCAGCAATAACAAATAATCATGAATGGAACAGACAATAGGTGTCATCCATAGCGTAACACGTCAGTAAGAAATAGCAGATCAGTTCAAAATAGTCGAAATGCCACAGCATCCTCCCGTAAATAATAACACGTACGATAGAATTTAACCAGATACAGCACAGATTGCATATTACAGTAACGCAAACATTACTTTTGACACGCAGAATTTTGTTCACGAAAATGTTATTAATTTTGAACACAATACTTCCGACAGAACTTAGAGACAGAATTACGACGTATGTAGACGATATTCTTATCGCAGAAGCTAACTGGTCTGAACACAATCTGATTCTTGAACAACTGTTACAAACTTTTTATGCACAAGGACTTACAGTTAATCTTAGTAAATCGCACTTTGGCAAAACTTCTATAAAATTTCTTGGACACGTGATTTCAGCAGAAGGCATTGCGCCTGATCCAGAAAAACTTCAAGCTCTACGTGACATTAGTGTTCCTACGACGAAGAAACAACTACGCAGTTTTTTGGGCTTAATTAACTTTTTTCGTAAATTTATTCATCATTCTGCTTTAGACACACCCAGATTATGCCAATTAACAGGTAAAAACAGTATTTGGTCTTGGGATAAGCAAGCACACTCTGAATTCATGAACCTGAAACATGCTTTGTTGAATGCACCACTTTTATCGCACCCTGATCTTACTAGAAATTTTTCCATTGCCACCGACAGTTCCAACACCGCTTTAGGCGTACATATTTTCCAGGAAATAGAAGAAGATGGCTGTATAGTAATTAAAAACATCGCATTTGCAAGTCGCATTTTGTCACCCGCTGAGCGAAATTATTCCGTTACAGAATTAGAAACATTATGTGTTGTATGGGCTTTTACGAGATTTCGGCACTTTCTTTATGGCAGACATACCACCGTCTACACAGACCACAGAGCAATACAATTTTTGCTTTCAGCTAAATTTACTCACGACAGATTAAGCAGATGGAAACTTTATTTGCAAGAATTTAATTTTACGATTGTTCACATTCCCGGCACACAAAATGTTATAGGAGACGCACTATCGCGTTCTCTCGGCAACAATCTGCAAGACGTAGCAACCAACTTCTGCAAAGCAAATTTCAGTGTCATGTACATTCAGCAAGTTGCATTTGAAAACTTTATTTCATCGTCATTACAGGACATAGCACAAGAACAAAACAAAGACAATGTGTGGAAAGAAATTAAACAGCTTTGGCTAGATAAGAATAATGTTACGATTAGAAACCACTACACTGTACGCAATGACATTCTGTTTCGCCGCTCTCATCCTGACAGCAACAATTGGTTATTATGCATTCCTGATGAACTGGTTAACAAATTAATCTGGTACACTCATCTAAGTTACGCACATTACGGAGCACGAAAATGTTTTCTTATACTGAGACAGAACTGTTATTTTGCCAACATGGAAAAACGTATACGACGAGTTTTAGCGTCTTGTAAAATTTGCCAGAAAGCTAAATCAGACACCACTTCACATATTCCTCCATTATATCCCATTATACCTGTTAAATTAAGACACATGGCCGCAGTAGATATTTTTGGTCCGATTCCGAGAACTAACAGAGGTTTTTGCTACATATTTGTCGCTGTTGAGCTCACTTCAAAATTTGTTACTTTCACTCCATTACGCAAAGCTACTGCTAAAACTGTTTCAAATGCATTTGTAAAACATTTTCTATCTCATGTAGGGCATGTAATGAAAGTAATTTCTGACAATGGATCACAATTTCGTAGTAGCGTATGGACACGCATGTTACGAGCTAGAAACATTTCTCCGATCTATATATCCAAGTACCACGCTTCTTCGAACCCCTGTGAAAGATTAATGAAGGAAATTGGTAAACTGTGTAGAATATACTGCCACAAAAGACATATTGATTGGGATACACACATACTCTCATTCCAAGATGTAATTAATTCCATTCCAAATGAATCCACTATGCTATCTCCGTCTGTTATACTGAAAAACGTTGAACCACCGAACAAAATTAAAGAATTAATAGAATTTCCCAAAAGTCGTCGCCTACGACACCACGAAATAATTGACATTGCGCTGAAGAACATCAAACGTGCCGCAGAGCGCCGGAGAAGACAGCAAAAACAGGTTTGTACACGCCGCGACTTTCACGTTGGACAGAAGATACTAGTACGTACACACTATTTATCCAGTAAATTAAAAGGTAAGTGCAGTAAATTTGAACTTCTATACGCAGGTCCATATCGGATTCGCAGCATCCCTCACCCCAATGTTGTACATGTCGAAACTTTGAGAACTAGAAAATCGAAAGGCAATCACCATATATCAAACATTAAACCGTTTATTGAGTGAAACCACTGTATGATTCAACACACTATGATGCCATTTACTAATGCAATTATTTCACGTGACTACTTATTGATGATTATCGTATTTTTTCTTGGCAAGTGCCCGGCAAGGTAAGGTTAGCAGGTCGCTTTTCTTGTCGTTACACATCAGACCGTGCATATTTTTCCAGATGAATTTACACATTTATGACTATTTCTGCAATTATATTTATGTGACTACTTATTGATGATTATCGTATTTTTTCTTGGCAAGTGCCCGGCAAGGTAAGGTTAGCAGGTCGCTTTTCTTGTCGTTACACATCAGACCGTGCACATTTTCCATTTTTTTGTGTATATGACTGTACTCCAGTTTTGTTTGTATGGACTATGAAATAGTTAAGATATAACACACACCAGTCGACTTTGACATTTTTTTTTGCCTTATGACATCTCAACATCGTGACTGTTTCACATTTTTTTTGCTGCTGCATTGCATTATTCTGTGTATATTTTTGTTTTTGAACACTGTCAATGTTTTTGACATATTACGTTTTCTGTCATGTTATGCTGTAGGGTTAATTATGTTACCATAAACCAGTCATTATCTAGTGGGTATATGATTTAAATGCAAGACATTAATCTCTGTTCATCAATTTCAGAAAGAAATGATGTATGTAAGAAATAAATTCAACAGGAATGGGAATTTCACCTACGGAATAAACGAAAGGAGATGCGATAACTTTATGAGGAAGAGTAAATGGATCAGGATTAACAAGCATTAACAAGAATATACTATACTCATCATAGAATAGCAGTCTTAACTAATTTTTTCTTTCAGAATACAAGGTGATTGATGCAGGCTGTCAGAGAGAACTACACATCTTAGTTTTAGTGATGAAATATGCTAGAGATAAGGAATAGTTATGTAATGAGTAATGAAGTGATTTTTTGCAGATGATAATGAATACTGATGAATAATGATGTAGGATATGGTATTATGAATAATGAAGTTTTTCTTTACAGATGATGATAATAGTGAAGTTATGATAATATGGATAATGAAGTTTTTTCTTTGCAGATGACGATAATGTTGAAGTTATGTATTTATGCTACGTAGTTATTTAAGTATTTGTTGCAGTTTGCTTTGACAGCAGGTGTTATATTGCATAGTAGGATGACGGAAAGTTTTGGAAAGGACAGCTATGAAACACATTTTTATACACATTTCGCTACCTGTTAATTCGAAGTTCACTACTTTTCAGCATAGTGTGCGTTTCTTCTTTCAGGTCAATAATCCGTTTTTGTATTTTTTCCAGGAGAAGCTTTTCATGATACTTACTAAACCTGTTACTTATTATACCTGTTCTAGTACTTGCATTTTTATATTTTTTACCCATTTGTGTCTATCGTTTATAAATATGATCACATGTACTGCCTTGTTACATAATCTTGCTACAGCTGACTCATGACGAATGACGTTACCTATCCTCATTTGCTGCAATAGGTCAAAAGCCAATAGTGTTATGTTTCAGCAATTAATTATCGATCCCAACGCAATGCATTGCTAACAAAAAAAAAAAAAAAAAAAAAAAAAAAATATAAAATGTATTAACAGTCCCAAATAGTGATACCAGTTTGAGAAAATTTTGAATAATACTGATCAACTCTGAATAGCATGTCACTTGAGTAATGACCTCTTAATGAGACTATATTCAAAATGATGCTTTGTCACTAGCTAATAACTAACACTGTTTATTGTAATGATACCACTTATAATGCCTGTGATTACTAATGATTTGCCTGTAATTAACTGATTTTAATAATGACTTTGTAATGGTCTGAATACTACTGAAGGAGGAACACTGTTTATTGTAATGATACTACGTATAATGCCTGTGATTACTAATGATTTGCCTGTAATTAACTGATTTTAATAATGACTTTGTAATGGTCTGAATACTACTGAAGGAGGAACACTGTTTATTGTAATGATACTACGTATAATGCCTGTGATTACTAATGATTTGCCTGTAATTAACTGATTTTAATAATGACTTTGTAATGGTCTGAATACTACTGAAGGAGGAACACTGTTTATTGTAATGTACCACTTATAATGCCTGTGATTATTAATGATTTGACTGTAATTAACTGATTTTTAATAATGACTTCGTAATAATCTGAATAATACTGAATGATGATTCTATTCAATACTTGCTGGCCACTGAGTGCCAATAATTAATGTCACTCCACGAATTGTGATTAATTATGCCATTGATTAGCTCTTGTTTCCAATGTTGATACTTTGTAACCAGAAAAGAATGTGACTGTTTAATAATGCTTTGTAATTAGAAGAAGGCTAATGATTCTTAATAGATTGGAATGACAAATGATTAATTAACTGTCATTAGGATGTTTTGTAATTAGAAGGCTAATGAATCTTAATTACTGTTTAATAATGCTTTGTAATTAGGAGAAGGGTAATAATTCTTACTACATTGGAATGACACAATTAATTAGCTATGGTACTGTTTAGTAATGCTTTGTAATTAGGAGAATACTAATGATTCTTACTATATTAGAATGACAAATGATTAATTAACGACAAATGATTAATTAATTGTAATTATACAAATGATTAATTAACTGTAATAAGACAAATGATTAATTAATGACAAATAATTAATTAACTGTAATTAGGAAAAGGCTAATGATTCTTAATTATACTCTGTAACTGGAAAAGAATGTGATTGTTTCATAATGCTTTGTAATCAGGAGAAGGCTAATGATTCTTACTATATTGGAATGACAAATGATTAATTAACCATGCTACATTTTGTAACTAGGAAAAGAAGACTACTGATTCTATGTAAAACAATTAATGAACATTTTTCTGTAATACTACATACTTGGTACAGAAATGTTCAATAACTGGGCTATGAATGCCACAAACTACTAATTAAGTCTGTAATTGTCAATATTATGTGACTTGATGTCCTTCACCTCATAAGCTGACTACCCTGAATTACTGCAATGTCCATTTGTCCTGTTTATCCTAGTGATCATGGAGCACTATCTTTGGTTTTGCACTAATTCTACGTTGGTGTGCCTTGTAAGAGTGTGGTGTTGACACGACATGCTGTCCACCACCGTGAGCAATGAAGACGTTATTATGGTCCCACTGTTTGGTGTACCTAATGTACTGCCAAAATGAAAACATGGAACATTACTACGACAGTTCAGTGTCTTTGCTACACTGATAAATTCTGATGGGAAAAGATCTTCAAGTTGTGTCACTTGGTGTTGTACTTCTGTGGAAAGATATGGACTTTCAGAGCAGCTGTGTGCAATCTAAAGTGCTACAACCATGATGCAATCCTTCCCTTTCCTATCCTGATTCTTGTCACATAAAGAAAAAATTTTTTTTGGTAACATCATTTATGTTCATAGGTTATACATTTTTCGATTCGCTGAACTCCAATGCGAGTACACTTATGTCACTTGTCAACATAATATTTTGCCAGTCTGTTTATTTGTTCTGAATATGCTAAAGAATTTTTTCAGTGCCTGTGCACTTTATCTGTCAAAAAGTTTGTATATACTTTTTTCTGATTTGCTACTATGTTTAGTATTCACATTTTGTCTTTGTCTGATATATTTTGTACTTAGTGCGTGTGCACAACATTTAAATATTCTGTAAGTTGTAGGATTTTGTTAATTAAAGAAAAATTTTGCCGCGATTGGCAAGTCCAAATGACTCACCATCGCTGCCAAATTTTTGCCCCCCCAGTGGAGGGTTATGAAACACGTATGTAACGCAGCAGCGATGGCGAGGCATTGTAGCATCTGTGACCAGAGAGTATGCGCTTGACCGCGCGAGTCGTTGCGAGTCTGTCAGTAGTAGTCGTTGCGAGTCTGTCAGTAGTAGTCGTTGCGAGTCTGTAGCTCTGTCTAGTTGAGAGCAGTACTCTGTCAGTAGTCGTCGCGTGCTGTACGCTAATAGTCGCCAAGCAGAGCGGTCGGTCAGTAGTAGCAGCCCAGTGCGGTTGTGTGATGTAGGCGGTCGGCAACACTGGTCAAGATGAGGAATAAGGTATACTGTTAATTAATATAATCATTAGATAATGAAAAATTTTATTTATTGTAATTATTCTCCAACAAGTCTCCCAATAATAATTTTTATTTCAAAAGCATTTTCTCAAAAATTTAAGTTTTTATTGAACTCAAGATTTCGTTACACTTCCCATTTCATTCCACTTCTTTTGAAGAAAAATTCCACTAAAATCACAAAAAAAGAGAATATTATTATTTGCAATGCAGTTCCTCCAAGCGGTGCGCAACAACAAGAGCAGATATGTGACATCCATTTATTCTGAGGTAAGACTTTAATTCTGATTGTTTTACACAGGGCCAAAGACCGATGTTTCGGTTTAATTGAATTTCCTTATACATCTACATGGATACTCTGAAAATCACATTTAAGTGCCTGATAGAGGGTTCATCGAACCACCTTCACAATTCTCTATTATTCCAATCTCGTATAGCGCGCGAGAAGAATGAACACCTACATCTTTCCGTACGAGCTCTGATTTCCCTTATTTTATCTTGGTGATCGTTCCTTCCTATATAAGTCGGTGTCAACAAAATATTTTCGCATTCGGAGGACAAAGCTGGTGATTGGAATTTCGCGAGAAGATTCCGTCGCAATGAAAAACGCCTTTCTTTTAATGATTTCCAGCCCAAATCCTGTATCATTTCTGTGACTCTCTCTCCCATATTTAGTGATAATACTAAACGTGTTGCCTTTCTTTGTACTTTTTAGATGTACTCCGTCATTCCTACCTGGTAAGGATCCCACACCGCGCAGCAGTATTCTAAAAAAGGACGGACAAGCCTAGTGTAGGCAGTCTCCTTAGTAGGTCTGTTACATTTTCTAAGTGTCCTGCCAATAAAACACAGCCTTTGGTTAGCCTTCCCCACATTTTCTGTGTGTTCTTTCCAATTTAATTGTTCGTAATTGTAATGTCTAGGTATTTAGTTGAATTTACGGCTTTTAGATTAGACTGATTTATCGTGTAACCGAAGTTTAACGAGTTCCTTTTAGTACTCATGTGGATGACCTCACACTTTTCGTTATTTAGGGTCAACTGCCACTTTTTGCACCATTCACATATTTTTTCTAAATCGTTTTGCAGTTTGTTTTGATCTTCTGATGACTTTATTAGTCGATAAACGACAGCGTCATCTGCAAAAAGCCGAAGACGGCTGCTCAGATTGTAAGCGACATCCTGACTACATTTTACTGGTTGCCACAAATGAACTGAAATCTGCCACCTGCCTTATCTGGGACTGAGCCTATGTGATTGTTCCATTTGTTATCCCCACAAATAGTTCACCTAAGGATACTACGGTAGTTACTTCAGGTTTTCGTGTCCGGAAAATTTATTTTAAACTTTTTCAGCCCAGTATCGGGTCACGTCCAGTGCGTCTTTCCTATCAAACAGGGTACATCTCGTGGAGGGGGGGGGGGGGGGAGGAGGGGGGTGCTAGGACATTGAAGAAGATGTTCCATGTTCCATGCCCTGGGCTTCACCGAGTCGCATTTGTCTGCGTCGTCACTGAGACCTCATATAATTTGATTTGTTTTAAATGGCGCTACATTAGTTCTGATGCGATTTAATGCTCTCCAAATCTTCAAGCTTGATATACTTCCGCTGGACATTTCTTGTGAGACGGGATAGTCATTCTGACCTCGTTTAGCTTATTGCTAACGAATCTCCTGCGGGATTCAAGCCTGCCAGGTCCGCATCAAACACACGGTGGTGCTCGTAGAAAGTCTGTTTGCTCATGTGCAATTCTTCGGGTTTCAAGGTCTGCGAATCCAGTCACTTTTTTTTATATTTCCTTAAGTGGTGTGGGAGTAATTCATCTTCTAAACCCGCATGCGTCATTTAGGCTTGTACTGACATCTCTGGCATCTGCGTATCTGGACCATTCACGGCACGTATATTCCGCCGTGGAAAAGCAAAGTTCTTTGACAGTTATTCTTAATGCAGTTGGTCTGGCTCCTCATTTACTATTCGCTATTTTTCTCAAGACGTTGTTTCTGGCGGCAACTTTTTGGCGGGTCTTCTCACAGGGGTATTTGTATGTCAGTAATCCGTCCAGCACAACACCCAAGTATGCTGGTTTGCCTGTATGTTCCAGGTTACTGCTAATTCTGCATGGCATTCAGCTTACTGTTTCCCTGTTTTGAATGAAGATCGAAAGCGCTAGCTTGTAACTTCGAGGGATTTGGTTTGAGGGAGTTGGTAATATTCAGACATGATGTTAATGAGTTTTACAGTTTCCTTTCTACTTCCTCAAAGGTCTTTCCCTGTGCAGTAATATCCAAATCATCGGCTTATGAGAAATGACTAGTATGTTCTAGTGTTGTTTGATTATTTACGTATAGATTGTACAAAAGAGGGCCGGGACACTGCCCTGGGCGAGACCGTTTTTTGTCAACGTCAGCGATACAACGATTTTTTGTTGTAGTGTATAGTTTTATATTTCTGAACATTTAATAGCCAGTCTTTGGATCACTTTCCAATCTTACTGCGGCCTGACCACATTCGTACAGTTTTTCAAACAGTACATGATTAGAGACAACCGCACGATCTGCGAAAAGTCTGAGGCTACTGATTATTAATAAACAACATGAAATGCAACGGCCTAACGCACTCCCCTAGGGCAAACCCCAAGGTACTCCAACATCTGTCGATGTCTCTCCTTGCAAGATAACATGCTGTGTTTTCACTGCCATGAAATCTTCAAATCGAATGATAAATTTCGCATGATACCTCATACGATCATACTTTCGATAATGGTGGCAGTGAGTCAAATGGTTCAAATGGCTCTGAGCCCTATGGGACTTAACTGCTGTGGTCATCAGTCCCCTAGAACTTAGAACTACTTAAACCTAACTAACCTAAGGACATCACACACATCCATGCCCAAAACAGGATTCGAACCTGCGACCGTAGCGGTCGCGCGGTTCCAGACTGTAGCGCCTAGAACAGCTCGGCCACTCTGGCCGGCGGCGGTGAGTCAAATGATTTTCGAAAGTCAAGAAATGCAGCAATGATTGACGGTGGCAATGACATCGTAGAGAAAAAGTTTCGCCGAGAAGATAGGACCAGTAATTCTTTCCATATGAGTAGCTGGAAAGATTTCTGTTCTTCATATACATGTGAATGACCTCCCTTCTTATTTTAACAAAAAGCTTAACTGATACTGTTTGCTGATGATACAAGCATAATTATTAACCCAGTAAAAGCGACTCCAATAGAAAATGATAAAAAATACAGTCTTTGAAAAGTTAGTGATTGGTTTTCTGCGAATGGGCTTCCTCTGAACTTTGAGAAAACGCAGTACATCCAATTTTCTACTACAAGGAGCACAGTTCCTTCAATAAGTATAACACATCAACATAAGTTAGTAGCCAGGGTGGAGCAAACTAAGTTTTTGGGTGTACATATAGATGAGAATCTTAATTGGAAAATTCATGTTTTGGATCTCCTAAAGCGACTAGGTTCAGCAACTTTTGCAATGAGAATAATTGCCAATTTTGAGTATATAGAAATTAGTAAGCTAACATACTTTCACTCTCTCATGTCATACGGAATAATGTTTTGGGGTAACTCAACACTTAGGCAAAAAGTATTCAATGCTCAAAAGAAAGCGGTTAGAATAATGTGTGGGATTCATAGATGCACATCTTGTAGGCATCTGTTTAAAAGGTTAGGGAATTCTAACATCAGCCTCACCTTACATTTTCTCAGAAATGAAATTTTTTCTCAAGAACATGGACCGACTTAAAAACAACAGTGACATTCATGATTATAATACCGGAAGAAATAAAGACTTACACTATCCTCTACTTAACCTATCTTTGGCGCTTTCTGCTGTAAAAGTAAGGCCGAACCCTTCCAAGACGCAGGTCTGTGCATTCCATTTAAAGAACAGGGAGACAAATCGTGAATTAAATGTAATATGTAGAGGTGAACGTCTCGAGCATTGTAAAACACCCAAATATCTTGATGTCACGTTCGATTGCACACTGACCTATAAACATCATTGTAATGCCACAAGGGAAAAAGTCTCAACTAGAAACAGCATCATCAGGAAACTAACCAGCGGATCCTGGGGTGCAAACCCAAAAGTCCTGAGAACTTCAGCCCTTGCGCTCAGTGTGTCAACCGCGGAATACGCGGCTCCAGTATGGTCTGCATCAACAGGAAAAGTTGATGTCGCGGTGAATGAAATGGCACAGATTGTTACCGGATGCTTGAGGCCAACCCCAGTGCATAACATGTACTTAATCATGGGGATCGCACCGCCCAACATACGACGTGGCATCGCTGCTGAAGCCGAAAAATCCAAGCAAGAAAAGGACATGCGTCATCCTTTATATGGACATCAGCCTGCTGACCGACGGCTTTGTTCGAGGAAGAGTTTCCTGTCACGTACCCGAGCCGTGGATGGATCGGCTGCAGAGAATCGTTTGAAAAGGTGTGAAATCGACCTGAGAAACCCCCATAATGATGTAAAAGAAGAACTGACGCCTGGTGGAGACCTACCATACTCAGTCTGGAGAACCCTAAACCGTATGAGGGTAGAAGTGCCAAAGTGCAAGACAAACCTGCACCAATGGGGTTTCCTAAAAGAGAATGAGAACACTCTCTGTCTGTGTGGTTCTGTCCAGGATCCTCAACACCTGCTTATCTGTCCATATTTAGACCAGCCCTGCACAATGAATGACTTATGGGAGGCAAATGACAAGGCCATATTGGCTGCTGATTTTTGGAAGTCTGAAGTCTAGTTCCGGACACGGAAAGTAAGTAGCTAATACTGCTGTAAAATTTCGATAAATTACCACATGAAATAAAATATCTGACAGGCAACAGTAATTCATTCAAAAATAAGTTGAAATCATCCCTCCTTGACAGCTCCTTCTACAACATGGATGAAATCTTGAATAGGAATAAATATATCTATAGGTATAAAATATGCATTTTGTGCCATTTAAGGGGATGGGGTAGTGGATTTCTTATGCACTTGACACGTTCGGCATCATACGGTTACAGATTAGATTAGATTAGATTTACTTTCATTCCATTTGATCCGTAGTGATAAGGTCCTCCAGCATGTGGAACATGTCAGCAAAACAATAATACATGACAAATATTTACAACTAAAACAAATAAGCTAATGTACCATTCCACAGGTCGCAAGTGGAATGATCGTCATTTTTTAATGAACTCTATATGAAAGAGTCATTTTACAAATACTAATGCACTGAATTTAAAATAAAAAAGTTTTCTTTATTTATAAGGTAATAAATGTGTAATACAACTACTATAATATTTATTTACAATGAACACATTCCTGCATTGAAATTGTACAGAAGTTTGGTTTTACTGAGAAATTCATCAATGGAGTAGAAGGAGTTGGCCACCATTAAATCCTTTAGGCTTCTCTTAAACTGAATTTTATTGGTTGTTAAGCTTTTTATGGGTGCTGGCAAGTTATTGAAAATGTGTGTTCCTGAATAATGGACACCTTTTTGTACAAGACTAAGTGACTTTAAATCCTTGTGAAGATTATTCTTATTTCTAGTATTGATTCCATGCATTGAGCTATTGTTGAAAAAGCGATATATTTTTAATGACAAATTTCATTAAGGAATAAATTTATTGGGAAGCAGTAGTTACTATCCCTAGTTCCCTAAACAGGCTTCCGCAGGATGTTCTTGAGTTCACACCACATATAACTCTTACTGCACGTTT
Organism: Schistocerca serialis cubense; assembly: GCF_023864345.2. NCBI lineage: Eukaryota > Metazoa > Arthropoda > Insecta > Orthoptera > Acrididae > Schistocerca > Schistocerca serialis. The sequence goes on from NC_064645.1 coordinate 406,384,938, forward strand.
TTGTGCCCGGAAAACTTTAGCTTGGCTTGATGAATTGCCCCAAAAAATAATAACATTATGGAATGAAAGTAAGCATAGTACGCCAGCTTTTTCATTTTAATGTCCTCTATGTCTGACACAATTCGCATTGCAAATAGAGATTTGCTAAGACGCTTCAGCAGTTCTGTGGTGTGCTCCTCCCAGTTGAATTTATTATCAAGCAAGAATTGAACACTGTCCACTTCTTCTATCTGCTTGTCATCGTATGTTAGGCATATACTCGTGGGACACCCCTTACAAGTTCTGAACTGCATATAGTATGTTTTTTCATAGTGACAAAGAATTGGCTAGGAACCAGTGATTGATGTCCACAAATATTTTATTCGCTGATCTTTCTAAAACTACACTCGATTTGCTATTTATTGAAATGTTTGTATCATCGGCTAACAAAACGAACTTGGCATCTGGTAAAGTTACTGATGAAAGGTCATTGATATACACAATAAAAAGGAAGGGCCCCAAAATGGAACCTTGTGGGCCCCCACATGTAATTAATTCCCAGTTGGATGATGCCTGATAGCTTGATACATGTCTCTTTCCTAATAACGCCCTTTGTTTCCTGCCGTGAGTTTGATCAATGGAACACGTAACAAACAAACCGGAAGAGTTAAGACGTTCTACTGAGCGGGGTGGCGCAGAGTTTGGCACAGTGGAGTCGCAATCGGGAGGGCAACGGTTCACATCTGCGCCAGGAAATACAGATTTAGGTTTTCCGTGATCACCCTAAATCGTTCCAGGCTAATGCTAGGACGGTTCCTTTGGAAGGGCACGGGTGAATTCCTTAAGCATCTCTTAATGACCTCGATGTGGATGGGACGTTGAACGCCCGTCTTCCTCCCTCCCTTCGTCGAACTGTACTGCCGACGCGCGCTGCGTGGCGCCTGCGTCAGCAAGCTGGCGAGCGCGCGCCCCGTGTTTGCCGATGGCGCAAGTTCCTGGCAGTGCGGCAGGTGTGCGCCGCCGGCGTTCGCCAGCCGATGCGCCACTTTCCTAGCAGAAGTAAACGCGCCGCACACAAAATTACACATCACGCTAATAACGTGTAACCAGCATCACCCCTAACACAAATGACGATCTCAGACGAAAACAAGCCGCAAGTTACTCACACCCTTTCCTCTCCTGTGTCTTCCATTTCATCTCAGAGTACCACTTGCAACCTACGTCCTCAATTACACTGAAGCGCCAAAGAAACTGGTATCGGGATGCGTATTCAAATACAGAGATACGTAAATAGGCAGAATAGGGCGCTGCCGTCGGCAACGCCTATATAAAACAAGTGTCTGGCGCAGTTGTTAGATCGGTTACTACTGCTACAGTGGCATGCTATCAAGATCTAAGTGAAACTTCCTGGCAGAATAAAACTGTGTGCCGGACCAAGGTTCGAACTCGGGACCTTTGCCCTTCGCGGGCATGTGCTCTACCAGCTGCAGAGTGAAAATCTCATTCTGGAAACATCCCCCAGGCTGTGGCTAAGCCACGTTTCCGTAATATCCTTTCTTTCAGGAGTGCTAGTTCTGCAAGGTTCGCAGGAGAGCTTCTGTAAAGTTTGGAAGGTAGGAGACGAGGTACTGGCAGAAGTAAAGCTTTGAGGACGGGCCGTGAGTCGTGCTTGGGTAGCTCAGTTGGTAGAGCACTTGCCCGCGAAAGTCAATGGTCCCGAGATCGAGTCTCGGTCCGGCACACAGTTTTAATCTGCCAGGAAGTTTGATATCAGCACACACTCCGCTGCATAGTAAAAATCTCATCCTCACACCCTTTCCTCTCCTGTGTCTGCCTTTTCATCTTAGAGTACCACTTGCAACCTACGTCCTCAGTTACACTAAAGCGCCAAAGAAACTGGTATCGGGATACGTATTCAAATACAGATATACGTAAACAAGCAGAATACGACGCTGCCGTCGGCAACGCCTATACAGGGTGGTCCACTGATCGTGACCGGGCCAAATATCTCTCGAAATAAGCGTCAAACGAAAAAACTAGAAAGCACGAAACTTGTCTAGCTTGTAGGAGGAAACCAGATGGCGCTATGGTTGGCCCGCTAGATGGCCCTGCCATAAGTCAAACGGATATAAATTGCGTTTTTTTTTAAATAGGAACCCCCATTTTTTATTTCATATTCGTGTAGCACGTAAAGAAACATGAATGTTTTAGTTGTACCACTTTTTTCGCTTTGTGATAAATGGCGCTGTAATAGTCACAGACATATCGCTCATAATTTTAGACGAACAGTTGGTAACAGGTAGGTTTTTTTAAACTAAAATGGAGAACGTAGGTACGTTTGAACATTTTATTTCGGTTGTTCCATTGTGATACATGTACCTTTGTGAACTTATCATTTCTGAGAACGCATGCTGTTATAGGGTGATTACCTGTAAATACCACATTAATGCAATAAATGCTCAAAATGATTTCCGTCAACCTCAATTCATTTGGCAATACGTGTAACGACATGCCTCTCAACAGCGAGTAGTTCGCCTTCCGTAATGTTCGCACATGCATTGACAATGCGTTGACGCATGTTGTCAGGCGTTCTCGGTGGATCACGGTAGCAAATATCCTTCAGCTTTCCCCACAGAAAGAAATCCGGGGTCGTCAGATTCGGTGAACGTGCGGGCCATGGTATGGTGCTTCGACGACCAATCCACCTGTCATGAAATATGCTATTCAATACCGCTTCAACCGCACGCGATCTATGTGCCGGACATCCATCATGTTGGAAGTACATCGCCATTCTGTCAAGCAGTGAAACATCTTGTAGTAACGTCGGGAGAACATTACGTAGGTAATCAGCATACATTGCACTATTTAGACTGCCATCGATAAAATGGGGTCTGGAACCGCACGACCGCTACGGTCGCAGGTTCGAATCCTGCCTCGGGCATGGATGTGTGTGATGTCCTTAGGTTTGTTAGGTTTAAGTAGTTCTAAGTTCTAGGGGACTTATGACCACAGCAGTTGAGTCCCACAGTGCTCAGAGCCATTTGAACCATTTTTGATAAAATGGGGGCCAATTATCCTTCCTCCCATAATGCCGCACCATACATTAACGCGCCACGGTCGCTGATGTTCCACTTGTCGCAGCCATTGTGGGTTTTCCGTTCCCCAATAGTGCATATTACGCCGGTTTACGTTACCGCTGTTGGTGAATGACGCTTCGTCGCTAAATAGAACGTGTGCAAAAAATCTGTCATCGTTCCGTAATTTCCCTTGTGCCCAGTGGCAGAACTGTACACGACTTTCAAAGTCGTCGCCATGCAATTCCTGGTGCACAGAAATAAGGTACACGTGCAATCGATGTTGATGTAGCATTCTCAACACCGACGTTTTTGATATTCCCGATTCTCGCGCAATTTGTCTGCTACTGATGTGCGGATTAGCCGCGACAGCAGCTAAAACACCTACTTGGGCATCATCATTTGTTGCAGGTCGTGGTTGAAATTTCACATGTGGCTGAACACTTTCTGTTTCCTTCAATAACGTAACTATCCGGCGAAACGTCCGGACCCTTGGATGATGTCGTCCAGGATACCGAGCAGCATACATAGCACACGCCCGTTGGGCATTTTGATCACAATAGCCATACATCAACACGATATAGACCTTTTCCACAATTGGTAAACGGTCCATTTTAACACGAGTAATGTGTCACGAAACAAATACCGTCCGCATTGGCGGAATGTTACGTGATACCACGTACTTATACGTTTGTGATTATTACAGCGCCATCTATCATAAAGCGAAAAAAGTGGTCCAACTAAAACATTCATATTTCTTTACGTACTACACGAATATGTAATAAAAAATGGGGGTTCCTATTTTTAAAAAACGCAATTGATATCCGTTTGACCTATGGCAGCGCCATCTAGCGAGCCAACCATAACGCCATCTGGTTTCCCCCTTCAAGCTAGACAAGTTTCGTTCTTTGTAGTTTTTTCGTTTGATGCTTATTTCGTGAGATATTTGGCCCTGTCACTATCAATGGACCACCCTGTATAAGACAACAAGTGTCTGGCGCAGTTGTTAGATCGGTTACTGCTGCTACAATGGCATGCTATCAAGACCTAAGTGAGTTTGAACAGAGTGTTACAGTCGGGACACAGCAACTCCGAGGCAGCGATGAAGTGGGGATTTTTCCGTACGACCATTTCACGAGTGCACCGTGAATATCAGAAATCCGGTAAAACATCAGATCTCCGACATCGCTGCGGCCAGAGAAATATCAGGCAAGAATGAGACCTACGACGACTGAAGAGAATCGTTCATCGTGACGGAAGTGAAATCCTTCCGCAAATTGCTGCAGATTTCAGTGCAGGGCCATCAACAAATGTCAGCCTGCGAACCATTCAACGAAACATCATCGATATGGGCTTTCGGAGCCGAACGCCCACTCGTGTACTCTTGATGACTCCACGACACAAAGCCTTACGCGTCGTCTGGGCCCGTCAACACCAGCGTTGGACTGTTGATGACTGGAAGCCGGTTGCGTGGGCGGACAAGTCTCGTTTTAAATTGTATCGAGCGGATGGACTTGTACTGGTATGGAGACAACCTCACGAACCCATGCACCCTGCATGTCAGCAGTGTACTGTTCAAGCTGGTGGTGGCTCTGTAAAGGTGTGGGGCCTTCGCAGTTGGAGTGATATGGAACCCCTGATACGTCTAGATACGACTCTGACAGGTGACACGTACTTAAGCATCACCTACATCCACACATGTCCATTGTGTATTCCGATGGACTTGGGCAACTTTAGCACGGCAGTGCGACATCCCACTCGTCCAGAATTGCTACAGAGTGGCTTCAGGAACACTCTTCTGAGTTTAAATACTTCCGCCGACCACCAAACTCCCAGATATGAACATTATTGACTATCTGGGATGCCTTGTAAAGTGCTGTTCAGAAGAGATCTCCGTCCCCTCGTAATCTTACGGATTTATGGACAGCCCTGCACGATTAATGGTGTCAGTCCCCTTCAGCACTGCTCCAGACATTAGTCGAGTCCATGGCTCGTCGTGTTACGGCACTTCTGCGTTTTCACGCGGCCCTACACGACATTAGACAGGTGTACCAGTTCCTTTGGCTCTTCAGTGTATCTACTGCATGTATATCCAATCTCTGCCTTCCTCTACACATTTTACCCTGTATAATGCCCTCTAGTGCGATGAAAGTTATTCCCTTATGTCTTAACAGATATCCTATCACGCTGCCCTTCTTCTTGTCAGTGGTTTCCATACATTCCTTTCCTCGCTAATTCCTCGTAGAACCACCTCATTCCTTATCTTTATCAGTCCACATATTTCTCAACATTCTTCTGTAGCACCACATCGGAAATGCTTCGATTCTTTTCTGTTCCGCTTTTTCCACGGTCCATGACTGACTATCATACAACGCTGCGCTGCAAACGTCGATTTTCAGAAATTTTTTCTCAAATTAAGGACTATATTTGATACTAGCAGATTTCTCTTTGCCGGAAATGGCCTTTTGGCCATTACTAGCCCGCTTTTTATGACTTCCTGGTTCCATCCATCCTGGAATATTTTGCTGACTAGGTAGAAATCCCGTAATTTCGTCCATTTCGTGATCGCTAATTCTGGTGCATGTTTCTCGCCGATCTCCATTCCGCTACTTACTATTACTTTTTTCTGTCTTCGATCTATTCTCCGTCCATACTCTGTTCTAATTGTACCGTTCATTTTGTTCAACGGCTTCTATAATTCTTTTTTACTTTCACTAAGGATAGCAATGTCATTAGCGAACCTTATTATTGATATCCTTTCACCTTGAATTTTAATCCCACTCTTGAACCTTTCTTTTATTTCCGTCCTTGCTTCTTCCTTGTACAGACTGAACAGTAGGCGCCAAAGACAACATGCGTGTGTTACATCCTTTTTAATCTGAATACTTCGTTCTTGGTCTTCCAGCCTTATTGTTCCCCACTTGTTCTTGTGCATATTGTGTATTACCGTCCTCCCGTATAGCTTACTCCTATTTTCCTCAGAATTTCCAACATCTTGCACCATTTAACATGGAAGATCTCTTTTTCCTCGTCGGCAACATCTTGCACCATTTAACATGGAAGATCTCTTTTTCCTCGTCGACAGAGCCTCTGGAAGGGTCTTTATCTTTCTTCAGTCTTACTTCCATTATCGACCGCAACGTCAGAACTACCTCTCTGGTACCTTTGCCTTTCGTAAAGCCAAACTGACCCTCAGTTTTCCTTTCCATTTTTCTGTATGTTGTTACAGCCCAAAGAGCTAGTAAATTGTGCGTACGTTGAAATAGGTACATATAATGAAAACCGTAAATCTTAAGGTATTATCCAAGAGCATAAGCGATATATAGATTACAAAGATGTACGTGTGAAAGAAAGCTGCGAGGCAGCTATCACTTATTCAGAGTATGTGTAAGAAAGAGCTAATGTTAAGGCTGGCAGTGTCTGTTGCGATGCTCCGGAGTGGGCAGTCGCTTAATATTAAATATTCAGTATAATAATTTCGGTGTTGTGTATTAACGATTTATGGAAGAAATAAGATTTGAAGTAAATTAATTAAGAAAATGCTACAAATATTACTACGAAATTTTGATGAAAAATCTTTCTACATATTGTTACATAGATCTATAATAAGGTAATTAACATCCATGTATTTATGCGCTTTTGCTGTAGAACGAATTTGAAGGAGACCAGCTTTGCATGTAATTCTAAGTTTCTTTATTGTACTTTTTGTAAAGATCATTTGTTTGCGTAAATGTAATTTTTATGATATGGCTTAACAATTGGAAGTCAGTTGCACAATACAGTAAGATTTTCAAGTAAGATACTACAGAAATTCTCCTCAGTCATGCTCCACCTCACAGTTCCAAGTCTTTATTTAAACAAATTCTAAATGTGTCTCAGTCAAAAATCTTGCATTTTGGCTTTTGCAGCTGTAGGTAGTTTAGTAGTGCTGATAGCAGAACAACGCGTTATTCAAGGCGACACCAGTACGACGTAAAAAAAGTATTTCACGCAGTTTACGGATTTTCACACAGGGAACACTTTTGCACTTATTCAGCATTACAGAGCCGTAGTAAGGTCGAGTAGATTTTAATATAATTATCCTTAATTTTTTATTATCGCGCACAGGTTTTAATTAGCTTGGGTTTACTGGTAGTGCTTTCTTGCTAGTAGACAGATTGTTTAAAACAGGATCACGTAATCAGATACGCAGTTGGCACACCACTTTATATAGCTGTTCTTTGTTAGACATAAATATCGCACCATACTTTAGACGTAAACGTTATAACGTTGATAGCGACGTTTCACTCGCTGTTGTAAACAGTCTCAGACATTTTCAATACTGTTAAGATCAGCTGATTTAGCAAGTCAAAGTATGTAGGATGAAGGCCTAAAATTTCGTTAAACCCTGTGCATACCTGAGAACCTGGCCGTGGTAACCTTGGAAGAGTGTTGTGTCCACAGCGGACTCATCATGACGATGTGCGGAGGTTCGACAAAAATGTCGAAACACCGCCAAAAACGCAGGCTGGAACGAAAATACAGATGCCTGCAGGTTGTCCTGCTGCATTTGACCGAGATGGGCAACAGTGCAATATCCTCAATACACTGCAAGAGCTTGGGTAGCTCAGTCGGTACCGAGCGAGGTGGCGCAGTGGTTAGCACACTGGATTCGCATTCGGGAGGACGACGGTTCAATCCCGTCTCCGGCCATCCTGATTTAGGTTTTCCGTGATTTCCCTAAATCGTTTCAGGCAAATGCCGGGATGGTTCCTTTGAAAGGGCACGGCCGATTTCCTTCCCAATCCCTCCCTAACCCGAGCTTGCGCTCCGTCTCTAATGACCTCGTTGTCGACGGGACGTTAAACACTACCCACCACCACCACCAGCTCAGTCGGTAGAGCACTTGCCCGCGAAAGGCAAAGGTCCTGAGTTCGAGTCTCGGTCCGGCACACAGTTTTAATCTGCCAGGAAGTTTCACACTGCAAGTGGCCGGAACAATGCTCTGTGTAGTTGTGCATGCATTGTGTTGGAGCTAAGGGAATTCTAAGGCGGCCATGTTGTCGGTGCTCATATGCTGGGTGCTTCCGTAAGCAAGGTAGCCGTAGTGTTTGGTGTTTCACGACGCTCCTTATCGCAGATTTAAACCGCATGCACGGAAAGCGGAACAACAACATCCGCTACGATACAACCCGAACAAAATTATGTGTCAAGTGGTCATTGAAGAGGACTGTGGCAAAACAATGAGGAGGACGACATCTGCAGAAGTCACTGCAGAACCGAATATCACACGCGCGAAGCGGGTCAGTACCAAAGCAAGAGGAAATGAGCTCCATAAACGGAGAATTGCAGGGCGAGGTGGAATTCCAAGACAACACATTACTGACGCAAGAAAACGTGGTGCCGAGGTCTACATCTACATCCATACTCCGCAAGCCACCTGCGGTGTGTGGCGGAGGGTACTTTGAGTGCCTCTATCGGTTCTCCCTTCTATTCCAGTCTCGTATTGCTCGTGGAACGAAAGATTGTGGGTGTGACTCTGTGTGGGCTCTAATCTCTCTGATTTTATCATCATGGTCTCTTCGCGAGATATACGTAGGATGGAGCAACATACTGCTTGACTTCTCGGTGAAGGTATGTTCTCGAAACTTCAACAAAAGCCCGTACCGAGCTACTAAGCATGTCTTTTGCAGAGTCTTCCACTGGAGTCTATCTATCATCTCCGTAACGCTTTCACGATTACTGAATGTTCCTGTAACGAAGCACGCTGCTCTCCGTTGGATCTTCCCTCTCTCTTCTATCAACCCTATCTGGTACGGATCCCACACCTGTGAGCAGTATTCAAGCAGCGGGCGAACAAGTGTACTGTAACCTACTTCCTTTGTTTTTGGACTGCATTTCCTTAGGATTCTACCAATGAATCTCTGTCTGGCATCTGCTTTACGACGATTATTTTTATACGATCATTCCATTTTAAATCACTCCTAATGCCTACTTCCATATAATTTATGGAATTAACTGCTTCCAGTTGCTGACCTGCTATATTGCAGCTAAATGATAAAGGATCTTTCTTTGTATGTATTCGGAGCACATTACACTTGTCTACCTTGAGATTCAATTTCCATTCCCTGCACCATACGTCAATTCGTTGCAGATCCTCCTGCATTTCAGTACAATTTTCCATTGTTACAACCTCTCGATATACTACAGCATCATCCGCAAAAAGCCTCAGTGAACTTCTGATGTTATCCACGAGGTCATTTATATATACTGTGAATAGCAATGGTCCTACGACACTCCCCTGCAGCACACCTGAAATCACTCTTACTTCGGAAGACTTCTCTCCATTGAGAATGACATGCTGCGTTCTGTTATCTAGGGACTCTTCAATACAATCACACAACTGGTCTAGTAGTCCATATGCTCTTACTTTGTTCATTAAACGACTGTGGGGAATTGTACCGAATGTCTTGCGGAAGTCAAGAAAGACGGCATCTACCTGGGAACCCTTGTCTATGGCCCTCTGGGTCTCGAGCCCTTCACGGCAAGCCATCCTGGTCTTACATTTAAGGAAGATAATGCCCGCCTACACACAGCGAGACTTTCCACTGCTCGCCTCCGTGTTTGCCAATCCCTACTTTGGCCAGCAGCGGGCGCCGGATCTCTCTCCAACTGAGAACTTTTGGAGCATTATCGGCACGGCCCTCCAACTATCTCGGAATTTCGACGATGTAACGGGCCAGTTGGCAGAATTTGGCACGATATCCCTCGGAGGACACCCAACAAATCTATCAAACAAGCCGAATAACTGCTTGCATAAGAGCCAGAGGTGGACTTGCTCAGTTTTTAAAGCTCTTCCTCTTGAATAAATCGTCCAGCTTCCTGAAACTGTAATCATTGGATTGTCTATACATATAAACCACATCTACAGATTTCCATCAGATTCGGATAATTCTTTCGTCTTGCCTCGTTGTTTTTTTATTTTGTCGCTTTCCGTGTACAAGTGTCTAATGTTCAGGTGGAGTGAGTCCGTGTTACTAAGACAGGAAACTTCACATAAAGTTCTCGAGAAGAAGAGATAGATCTTCGTGTGACAATCAGAGTGTCGTCGCTTGATTCACAGATCCGACAGGTGGAGGTGAAATTCCGCCGGCGCACTCTGAGATAGTAAGAGTGTGTGAGTCAATACGCTGAGCGCCTGTCCCAGGCAACTTCGTGTTCGTTCCTCGAGGTATCCGGCAGTAAAGCCCACTTACGAGCGCACCGCTTTTTATGGCAGGTACACGGCTCTTGTTATCTGCGTGCTTATCGCCCCAAAGTCATCCGCGTACTTTTCCGCCGCTCCGCGGAACTCCCAATTTTGTTTCTCCGTTCCCCAGGGCCACCCCCTCACCTCGGAAACAGAACGTGTACGCAGAGTCTTAGCAGCGAACACTCCACCGCAGTGTGTTCTAGAAAAAGGCTCACCTTACTGTTCAACTTATTTAACTGTAATACAGTGTAGACAAGGCCACGCATTCCACGTTTTTGTCTGTTCTTGGAACTTACGTGCAACAATGTTATAACTACACTGTTGTGCATATCCTATGGACGAAAGTAACTTTCGCATGATGCGCCACTGCCAGGTCACATGGCCCGATGAAAGTTGGACCATACATAGAAAGAACTATTGTAGTATGGCACAGAGGGTAACCGAAACAAACACGCAATGAGACGAACGGGAAAGACCCTTTTATTCAAAGACAGTAATTATAATGAAGACACCTCGACTCATGATGGCTCCTGACCATTACAAAAGACGGGACAAAAGAATTATATCAGAGCCGATTGTACCCATGAGAAGACACACAGTGTCAAAATAGCGTTATCCGGTGAGTCTACCGTGTACAAAGATTTGGAAGTCCGTATGTTGATTGGTTGATTTTGGGCTAGGGGACCAAACAGAGAGGTCATCGGTCCCGTCGGCTCAGGGGCGGATGCGGAAGGAAGTTGGCGGTGCCCTTTCAAACGAACTATGTCGGAATTTGCCTGAATCGATTTAGGGAAATTACAGAAAACCTAAATCAGGATGGCCGGACGCGGGTTTGAACCGTCGTCCTCCCGATTGGGAGTCCAGTGTGCTAACTACTGTTGCATACATTAATGAAACATTATGCTTCCCCACAGTGTAACATCTGGATCACCAAAACTAGTTAGACAATGTTCCTGGATGTTACGTGTTCCCACCTCTGACCGTATGAGATTGTCGATCATTATCGTTTTGGTGGTCCAAGTGTAAGTAGGCTGTTTAGGCTTTTATGCTGCTAACGCCACATAGCGTTCTGTATGAAAATCACTGACTGTGCTGTGTGCAATCTGTGGCTGGTTCGCATTGTTGTAATATTTGCTATTGTAGTGTTGGGCAGTTGGATGGGAACAGCGCATAGTGTTGCGCAGTTGGAGGTGAGCCGCCAGCAGTGGTGGATGTGGGGAGACAGATGGCAGAATTTTGAGAGCGGACGATCTGGACGTGTATCCGCCAGAAAAACGAAACTTGTAAGATCGGATGTCGTGAACTGATATATCACTATTAAGGTAAATACATTGTCCTCCATCAAAATCTTCCATTTGCTAACTATGCCTATCAGTAATTAGTGCCTTCAGTAGTTAGAATCTTTTATTTAGCTGGCAGTACTGGCGCACGATGTAATGCAATAAAAAAAAAAAAAGTGTGTGTGAAATCTTATGGAACTTAACTGCTAAGGTCATCAGTCCCTAAGCTTACACACTACTTAACCTAAAGTATCCTAAGGACAAACACACACACCCTTGCTCGAGGGAGGACTCGAACCTCCGCCGGGACCAGCCGCATAGTCCATGACTGCAGCTCCTTACACCGCTCGGCTAATCCCTCGCGGCTGTCACTTTACTGTTGATCAGAATAAGTAAAGAGAGAAATATCTGAGTACGTTCGGTTTTGCTCAGCTGTTTGAAAATTAAATAACGTAGAGGTTTTCCAGCACTGTCATTTATAAATTTTTCTAAGGAGATGTTACACAAATATTGTCGTGTGGATCGGCAGACGCATGAGTCCTTCAAACCTTTGAATACCGCATTCACAGGTCAACGTTATTGTACTCCTTCCATACGTGCGTCTTTTCTGGAGTGCATTCGGCCCGGACTGCATTTTTTATGGATTATTATGCGTGACCGCAACGAACAGAGCAGGTGGAGAGTATTCGGCGAATGGATTGACGTGCCCCCCTCCCCCCCCCCCCCCCCCGGCTTAAATACCGTCGAGCACGTGTGGGCTGCTTTGGGAGACTTATTACTGCACGTCCCACCAGTCACTGGGTACCACCTGTGTAACAGATCCATGAGGGACATTTCAACCCTTGTAAAGCTGCCCAAGTTGGCTGTTGGTGATGGGATTGTGAAATGAAAACGCGAAGGACCAACCACAGCTAAAACGAGACCCAGCAGATCTCATGTGCTGCCAAGCACTGCGGAAGGTGACTGTAAAAAATCACATGAACGCAGCGGAAGAAATCACTCGTTGTACCAGCAGTCCAGCTAGCGCCATGACTGTGCGTAGGGAGTTAAGAATAATGGGGCACAACGGTCGGGCAGCTCCTAATGAGTCACACATCGCCGTAGTGAACGTCGAGCGGTGCTTGACGTGGGGCAAGAGTCACACCACTGGACAGTGTGTGACTGGACGTGAATGATTTGGAGTAATGAATCACACTACATCGTGTGGCAAGTGGAAGGATTTGCAGTTGCCCAGTTCCTGGATAAACGTTGTGTGCCATGATGTGTTGTGCCAACAGACAAGTACGGAGGTTGTCGTATTATGGAACAGAGTGTCTTCCTGGTTAGGTTGCGGTCCGCTCATTGAGCTCAAAAGCACTCCGTCTTCAGGCCACGAGTGGCCTACCGGGACCATCCGACCGCCGTGTGGAGATAGGAGGGGCGTGGGGTCAGCACACCGCTCTCCCGGTCGTTATGATGGTGTTCTTGACCGAAGCCGCTACTATTCGGTCGAGTAGCTCCTCAATTGGCATCACGAGGCTGAGTGCACCCCGAAAGATGGCAACAGCGCATGGCGGCCTGCATGGTCACCCATCCAAGTGCCGACCACGCCCGACAGCGCTTAACTTCGGTGATCTCACGGGAACCGGTGTATCCACTGCGGCAAGGCTGTTTCATTGAGCTCAAGAGGAAAAAATATGATCGTATTTGACAGCACTATATGCTGTTTGCAGCAGAGCATCAGTTCGGAGGCGATGGCCGTGACGGCACGACGGTGCACCGAGTCACAGAGCGCAGCACCTGTGTGGCAATGACCCAGAATTACGATATTCCTTAACTCAGTGAAACAGCTTTCGAATCAGTCAGAACGTCGACATCGGTCCAGTCCGCAACGTCCAAGATCGATACCTTCTCCAGTTCGGGTCTTGAGCAAGAATGGACAAGTCCTCTACAGACACACAGACTGTCCTAGACTGTCCTACCAGAGTACAAGCCGTAATAAAAGCGGTGTGTGGAGGCACCCCACATCAATGACCACTGTAAGGTGTCAGGCAAATCCAACACCTTCCATGAAAACCCTGACATGATAAGCAAATCCAGTAGTATGTCACATAGCTCCGAATAAATAGTGACATTAAATTAACGAAAGTAATACGAGTAACGAGTGAGCAAATGGAATACCTCAGACTAACACAAGAATGCCTAAATGCGTGTCATACCTTCCCACCGTGAGACAGACGCAGTTCTGAGGGGAGAAACGAGAACAGAAGGCAAGGGCAGAACCGTGTTACGCTAGAAGGCCCCACGATAAAGGACGGACACCCACGTCGCCAGCTAACCACCAGGACCACCCCCAGCCCACGTTAAAAGCTAGAGCCATCCAGAAGAACAGTATAGATCTTATGATAACACAAAAAGGGCCACACCAGCCGCAAGTTTTACCGTGAGACTTTTTCGCGTCTCTGTTACGTTGCAAACCTAAAAAACATTGCCCCACCACGAAAAGTAACCGCTAGGACCACCCCCCAGCCCATGTTAAAAGCTAGAGCCATCCAGAAGAACAGTATAGATCTTACGATAACACAAAAAGGGCCACACCAGCCGCAAGTTTTACCGTGAGACTTTTTCGCGTCTCTGTTACGTTGAAAACGTTAAAAACATTGCCTCACCACGAAAAGTAACCGCCAGGACTACCCACCAGTCCATGTTAAAGGATAGAGCCCTCCAGAAGAACAGTATAGATCTTACGATAACACTAAAAGGGCCACACAAGCTGCAAGTTTTAGCGTGAGATTTTTTCGCGTCTCTGTTACGTTGCAAACTTGAAAAACATTGCCCCACCACGAAAAGTATAACGGTTCTCATTGGATAGACAGAATTTTTGTAGGCGGAGCTTAAGGTTAACATTGAGACCCTGATTGGTCAGATGAAAACACAGCCAGATAGTTTTTTTTAAACCAACTTCGGTAAATTGTAGTAAGGAGAAGTTAGGAAAGAGTTGCTTCCGAGACGGCGAGCTGGATGGAGCTGTGCCATCCGCCGCCCCCTGACGAACACCGACAAGGTAATGAACGCACGCGATGCCGCATTTTTGAGCGCATAAGGCTTCACTCAGAACTGCAGAAGTCTCATCTGTTGCATCCCCTTTTTACGTAATACTAGTGTCGATCGTCAATTGAAGCTCATGGTATTCACATTTGCTACGTAAGTTAAAATCTGAAACGCGATGCTTTTTCTGTTATATAATTATTGAGAAGCCACATCAGCCACTGTAATTTACGACAAGTTAGATAAGTAATTAAAGATAATTGAGGGTCACTGTAGACCATTTTGATAGTTTTCTCTTTTGTGAAACTTAATTTAAACCTAGATTACAGATGTGATATGGCATAGGTCATCCTTCGATCCATTGTAGAACTTGGAAACCCACTCAGGGAATATTCGGTCACATTTTTGTTGAACGCAGTTGGTTTTTATCATCCTGTATTAAAATATTTTCTTTTATCAATAGTGCAATTTATAAACAATGTTTTGTGAGTAGAATAAAATTTCCAATGGTAAACTTAACTGCCTTTCTACGTTATTTTACCAGCTAACTAAAAATAGGAAAGCCTTGAACCCCTTCCACTAAATTTAGTTAGTATTAGGATTCTTTTACAGGGAGTGCAGTGGAGCTGACGCTGAAATCATTAAGTATTTGGTTATATCATCACTAGTCTCACTGAACTCTTCTGAACTCTACATGTCATGTGTGGTCTAGCGTCTCCTTAACGGCAACAGGTCCCACGTCCAAACTAGTCAATTCCCTAAAAAACACGCTCAGAGCGTCGTTGCGCGAAATTGGTAGGGAGACACGACTTAGAGCAACAGACACCACGCAGAATGTTAGACCACCTACATCTACATCTACATATATACTCCGCCAGCCACCAAGCGGTATGTGGCGGAGGGCACAACTCTTGCCAAACTCATATTCCCCCCCCCCCACCCTTCTTTTCAACTCGCGGATCGCGCAAGGGAAAAACGACTGTCTGAACGCCTCAGTACGAGCTCTTATTTCCTTTATCTTTGAATCGTCATAACTGCGTGATTTGAAAGTTGGTGTTAATAATATATGCTCTACATCCTCGATGAAGATCGTATTTCGGAATTTAGTGAGCAGCCCCTTCTGTTAAGCGCGCCGTCTATCTGCAAATGTGTCCCACTTCATAGTTTCTATGAGATCTGTAACGCTCTCGCGATGGCTAAATGTACCAGTCACGAATCTTGCCGCTCTTCTTTGGATCTTCTCAATCTCTTGTCTTGCTTTCTTGGCCTTATTAGATGCTGAACTGTTCGCATCGGCTATCCTCATTTTATCGCAATTTTGCAGCCCAGTGATCATATTTTCACCAGGATTAATTCCCAGATTTTTCAGTACCCGACACTTTCCAATATTACCACAATTGAATGTAATAGCAGCATCATGGACTCCTAGTTTCATTGTATGCATGCCTACAAATACAGTTTTAGGATGGCAGTTCCAAATTATGCTGTTGAAACATTCATTTGGGTTCTGTGTCTGCCCATGCAGACATTTCCTTAGAAGGTCAGGATGAGCCAAGTCTCTCAAAATAGGTTTAATTGCTGTAATAACAGCAGCAGGAAGAGAATGCTGGTGAAAATAAGATTCTCCAGTTGCCTGAGCCCTATTATATTTGCACCACGAATTTTCTCCTGATGGACACAATCCATGACATGGCTTCTCATCAGTAGAGGACTTATGGAAGAATATGGCCCAAATATCTCTGTTCATTGCCTCCAGATTTTCTTTATTTTTCCTAATTGCCTGCCCATAGTATACCTGCAAGTTTTCTGTTTCAGTTTTAGTTAACCGACCCTGTCCGGTCAACAATTTTCCATCTTCTAATTTTTTTTCCTCTCATATTAACAGTTAGTTTTCTCAGCCTTGTTCCCAAACATTTTTGGACGTTTTGCTAATAATGGCATTTCCATATGTCTTAGAGTTGACAGTGGGTGGGCTGACAGTGAGTGACAGAAAAGTGGGCGTGGCACATAAACACACATGTTAGGAAAATGCTCTTTAAATGCTCGGAAAAAAATTCAGCAAAATCCTTTTCAAATTACTTAAATAAAACCTTAATCTATCGATATATGATAAAAACCGAAAATCGAATTTTTCGACCTGAACCACGGTGTGGTCCCCCTTAAAGTTGGGGTTCGCCTTCCTTCACGCGCTAGAGTAGCGGCGAGGCTCAATATGTGCCGAAGTTTCTGAGAGGTACAACTGTAACCTGCTCAACCACGGCGCGTGCGTGTCACCGACGGTGTTGCCGTACTGGGTGGTGGTGGGGGGCTCAAAGGGACACTTTGCGGTTGTATTCACGCGCATATCAATGTAACGTAGCCTCCTCCCCCCCCCCCCCCCCCCCCCCCGCCGTGATCTCGCCACAGAAGGATAGAAGGATGCGAAACAGGAGGGTATGGGGTAAAACCAAAACGGCTTTTGCTGCTTCGAATCACGTTCGGATTTCGTCGAATGGATTTTAATGGCCCCTAGTGATTTCATTCTGTATATTGGAGCAAAAGCTGCGCTCGCACTATACTCCAGTGGGGCCAGATCACGTTCAGTAGGGTTGCAAGCCCACGATGTCAGAGTACGGCTGAAACGCCCAGGGAGTGTGAGCACTGTCAAATGTTGTCAAGAACGCCGCCCTGTTGCTCATCACACTGAGAACTTCCATTTTCGACCACGAAATGTGTGGGAATCAAAGCCCCAAGGGAAGGTGTGGTTTCAGTGACGCCCTTCATGCCACCCACTCAGACCTTTTCATGTTGATTCTGAGAGTCGGTGTGTCTGAAATTCTTTTCCTCGGCCACCCACAAGGAAACCGCACGATTTCAACGATGTGTGTCGCGCTTCTGACACAACAGAGGCGTCAAACGAAAGGGTGAAATGTGGGTAAAAGAGGGTGTGACGACCTACCCATCGTGTAACACGTCCATAATAGCGGTGGGATGAATTATGGCAATACTGACCTTACGACTTATCTTAGAAGAAAGATTAAGGAAAGGCAAACCTACGTTTCTAGCATTTGTAGACTTAGAGAAAGCTTTTGACAATGTTGACTGGAATACTCTCTTTCAAATTCTAAAGGTGGCAGGGGTAAAATACAGGGAGCGAAAGGCTATTTACAATTTGTATAGAAACCAGATGGCAGTTATAAGAGTCGAGGGACATGAAAGGGAAGCAGTGGTTGGGAAGGGAGTAAGACAGGGTTGTAGCCTCTCCCCGATGTTGTTCAATCTGTATATTGAGCAAGCAGTAAAGGAAACAAAAGAAAAATTCGGAGTAGGTATTAAAATTCATGGAGAAGAAATAAAAACTTTGAGGTTCGCTGATGACATTGTAATTCTGTCAGAGACAGCAAAGGACTTGGAAGAGCAGTTGAATGGAATGGACAGTGTCTTGAAAGGA